>NC_057694.1:6405846-6424460 GCF_014466175.1 Vespula pensylvanica
CTCTCTCTCTCTCTCTCTCTCTCTCTCTCTCTTCTTATTTATTCTATACTGGATCATAACGAATCAAAAATGTCGACAAATTGTTGACAAATAGTATTGTATTCCTTTCTTTCCTTCTCTGTATGTTTTCTAAATTCTTTTATGTTCAACAATATCCAACGTTCACGTACACAAATTAGATTTAATCATAATGTGTGTGTGTGTGTATATATATATATATATATTCGTTTAACTGACCTTCTATGATGGTTTATTTATTATTTACTTATCTATAGTCTATTGTCCAATTTAATGTTTTCGCAAAATTTATAGATAATATTGTTTTATTATCTCGTCGTCATCGTCGTCATTGCTGTGTTATTGTTATTGTGACCGTTGCATTTATATTTGTGTGCGTTTCCTTGTCCTATCTCTACTAGATCTCCTTTTAGACGTAGAACTACGTCCTATCGTTTGTTTCCACTTCTCCTCGTACCTCCTCCTTCTCCTTTTCCTTCTCCTTCTCCTTCTCCTTCTCCTCTTCCTCCTCCTTTTCCTCCTTCTCCTCTTTCTCCTCCTTCCAGTATAACTTCCGAAAGCAACACATACATACATACATACATACATATATACATACATACATACATACATACATACATACATACATACATACATACATACATACATACATACATACATACATACATACATACATACATACATACATACATACATACATACATACATACATACATACATATATACATACATCATACATATTATATATATATGTACATACATACTACATCATATATACATACATATTCCCGAATACACGAAGTTAACCGAGAGTTCGGAGTTACGTAGTTTATTATCAGTCGCAGTACGGTTGCGACGGACAGTTTAGAGCTCTCTCTCCGTCTTTACGAACTTCGAGAAAATGTTATTCGCAGGATTATTTTTATCTGTAAGTTGACTAAAAAGAAAAAGAAAAGGACGAAGTTTGAAACAAAATAAAAGAAATAATAATGTATACATACATACATATATATATATACATATATATATATATTACATACATTACAGTTCAATCGAACGATCGATACTCATCGTCCGTCATCGTCGTCGAGAATAATATAAATATATTGGATATTTAATATATATTTTTCCCGGCCCTTTTCAAAATCATCGCTAGTTGGTCCTATCTATCACTTGTGGGTGAAAAATTTCGACTAATTGTGCCTTTTTCGTTTTCTTTTTTTTTTTTTTTTCTTTTTTTTTTTCTTCTCTACCTTTTGTAGCTAGAGAAAAAACGACAGTTGGAGACCCAACGCGTTCACACATTCCAGCTCATGTTGGAGAAGGAACGAAGTTATGTCGACAAACTTCGTAGTGAGTTAGCCAAAGCTGGAGCCTGTGGCTATAACACCAACAATGTTGCAACGTTACAAAATGATTTAGCGGGAGCCGAAAGAAGAGTTCGTACCCTGCAGGATCGACTTGCCGCAATAACCAACAACGAGCAGGTAAGCTCAAATTGATTATTATTTTCTTTTTCTTTTTTTTTCTTGTTCATTTTTTTTAGTCCCTTTACTTTCTTTTTTCGTCCTTTCTTATGCTCGTCGTTTGATAAGATTTTAATGCTCGTTCATCCATTTCTCTTTTTTTTTTTCTTTTTTTTTCTTTTTTCTTTTTTTTTCCCCTTTAGTCATCACCAGTGTTTCGATTTGAACAAAACTATTATATATGTTCGTTACATATTTTGTTTTCGAATATTTATATAACGTTGCTTTATTGTTTACATAATTGCATAAATCTTTTCTCCTTTTTTTTTTTTCTTTTTTTTTCATGCTTATACCATTAATGCTTTATTTAGGTTAATTTCTTTTTATACCGGCCCCGTTGGATTTTTACTTGAAATATTTTTAGATCATAGAATACAGAATTGTTGTTAATGATATAAGACAATTCTATTGCATGGTTTTTTTTAATCTTTACCGATTCAGCTTATTGTTAAGTCTTTTTAGTATTATCGACTCTGCTTTTTGCTAAACTTGATAGTTTCAATATATGTTATTGTCATTCCAATTACATTTTGTTTTTTAATATTAGCAAGTATAGGATGTGCCAACATGAGCTTTAAATTATACAAAACAATCATTCGATTATAAAAATATAATTACAGTTATCGATAACCTGGTTGTCAAAGATGGTCCTGTCGATGAAAGGGTGTGTTAAAGCTTTTGCTAACTTGATCTAACAAGTGCTTTTGTTGTGTCTTACAGCTTTGCTCATTGGTAACAAACACCGCGTGTACCCCGGACTATTTTCCACCTTCGAGCAGTAGTAGCGGTGGTGATGTCCCACCACCTCTACCTTCTCGTAAATCCTTATCCATGCAAAGTCTTTCTCCGCCACCTTTGCCTCCCAGACCTTCACCCGCAATAAATACACAAAATACAGTCCAAATGGAGGTGGAACGACATCTGCTGACTCATTTAACGCCCTCAACCACCAGTCATGGCATACCTAACTCTGTAAGTAATCTAATCGTCCAGTGATCACATATGTATTTCATAATATGTGCATGTTAATCTATTTACAGTCTATTTTTATCTATATATTTCAATATAATTAATTTTTGTTCTTATGCAGTTCCATGAAATCAATTTTTTTTCTGTTTTTTTTTTTTTCTTTTTTTATCATTAAAATTATTGTTATAACTACAAAACATTTCAAACATTTGTATTATATTGCAATGATAAATATACATAGGAGAATGTAATTATTTAATAATATACAACTATATCTGCTATATCATTAGACTATTCATTGAAAAGCTTGTTCATATTAATAATTGATTGTAATATTTACATACCTCTCATGCTAATCCTTTAATACTTATGCATTTTAAAGTCTCTTCCTATGTTATTGTTGTTTTTATTTTTAATTATCCGTTGTGTATTGCGTATGGCTGTGCAATGATAACTTCCTTGGCATAAGAAATAAATAATTATCTGTTTACAGTTTTCGCAGGGTGCAAATTTAGGTTCGTCAAATTCGTTAAATAAACATCAAAGGACAAAGTCAAGTCCAGAACAATTGGGTGCCTCGATGATCTCTCCTGCAGAGGCAAGCAGACGTTTAATAGCATCTGAATCTGCTTGCGATCTTTCACCCACGAGACATGCGAGGCATAATGACGTTGAAGTCGAAGATTTACCTCATATTACACCTCCGGGAACTCCACCTCCACCATATCCAACACCTAGTCCAGGAAATGATACCTCTTCTTCTTTAAACGATGTAAGTTTGAGTTTGTTACATCGGTTTTATTCGTATAGCAATATCATGTGATATCTTCCTTGTTATTTTTTTTTTCTACTCCTTTGTTTTGTTTTCTTTTTCTTTTTTCCTTGCATATAATTTGTCTCTGAATATTTATGTTTTATTTTTAAAGAGTACATACGATAGTTACGTGATTGTTTCTCCACTACGACAGACACTCCTCAACGAAAGCATTCCTGGCTTACCAATGTTACAACAACCAATCATGTCAATGGAAGACGATGATATGAGCGATCAGGAAGTTGTAAGTCTCTTTTATAATGTATTTTACAATGTATTTTTATAATGTATAAGTAACTAATTATATATAAAATTGATTTTTAGGGTCAATTGGAAGACCATGGACCATTCAAATCATTGTCAAGGTTGTGGGAACATCATGCGCATCTTGCTGTATTTATTAATTACGTTTTATCAAACAGTGATCCTTCCAGTCTGGTAGGTAAAGTGTATTATATCATCGATTGTAGTATATATAAGAAAAAATGTATATTATTATAACAATACATAATATAAAAAAAAAATATATATATATATATATATATATATAATTTGATTTACAGTTGTTCTACTTAGTAACGGATTTGTATAAGGAAGGAAACGCCAAAGAAATGAGAAAGTGGGCTTACGAAATTCATTCTAGTTTTTTAGTACCTGGTGCAGTAAGTAAAAACCGATTAATATGATATTTTCTATTAATTATTATTTACATAATGAAGAGTTAACTTTTTTTTTTGTCTATTTTCATTTAGCCTCTCCATCTACATAACGTAGATGAAAACGTTGCACATGAGATAGATGATGTTCTTCTAAAAGAATCCGACAAAGAAGAAATTTTACGTAAAGTATGTATATATATATATATATTTCACTTAATATATTTTATTACATATATATTTCAGTTTTTTTAAAGCAATTTACTATTTGCAATCAAACAGATATTTTGGAAAGCACGTAATCGTGCAAAAGAGGAGCTGAACGAACAACTTGCAGATTTTCAACAGAAAAGGACTGCAGGGTTGGGTACATTGTTCGGCCCAAGTGACGCTCAGCTGGATGAAAGTATATCTGACAAAGCAAAAGAAACGAAGATCATAGAAACATATCTTTTGCCTAAAATGGAACCTTATCTGTAAGCGATCATTAATAATA
Source organism: Vespula pensylvanica (assembly GCF_014466175.1). NCBI lineage: Eukaryota > Metazoa > Arthropoda > Insecta > Hymenoptera > Vespidae > Vespula > Vespula pensylvanica. The sequence continues at coordinate 6,410,326 of NC_057694.1, forward strand.
AAAATATTAACAATTTAAAATAAGAATGTATATTATACAAAAAGAATATATATATATATATATTATCATATATATTATATTTCAGCGAAGACATAGAAAAGGAAAATGTAGATCTTCGACAGTTCACAACAGCAGCTGGTTTGGCAACGATATTAACAAAAATTTTTCAAGTACGACCAGTGTCTCTTGACCGAGTACCTACTTTTGTAGCTAAAGATAAATCAAACATTAAAGCTAGATTACTTACGGGAAAGACTAGGAAAATGACGATTAGAGGACATCGCTTTGTAGCACATCAGTATTTTACGATAACTTATTGCAACCATTGCCAATTAATTATTGGTGGTATAGGTCCTCAAGGATATCTTTGTAGTGGTAAGTATATATAAAAGAAATCCTTATTAAACGAATTAAATTATTAAATAGATAAAAGAAAAAGAGAAAAGAGAATTAAATAGAAAATGTATATTAATAAAATAAAATGATCCATTTTATAGATTGTTCTCTAAGCGTTCATCGACAATGTGTTCGTGTAGTAGAAGAAAACTGTCTCGGTCCATTAGTCAGGAAAGAGAGAGGCAATGATCGAATAAGTAAATTAATGGAACGTATTCGACCTGAAAGAAAACCACCATCGTCTCATCATCATCATCATTCTCAGAATCATATGTTACACAGTAAGTATACCCTTAATATCTGAAAATAGATATCGAAAGATAAATATTATGCAGAAGTAAACGAATGTAAACGAATAATAGTACCATCGAGCTCGTATACTTCAAATGCATATATACACACTGTTCAAAATAATTAGAAGATCATGAACTGGCTTTTCGATACCAATCAAATGAGTGAAAAGAAACCAAAAAGAAAAGTGACGCAAAAAAGTATTAATTGATTCTCATCGCATCGTTATACGTATTTGTAACAACAAAAATGATCTGCCATGGAGAACAACTACTGTAATAAGCACGATCTTCTAATTATTTTCAACAGTACATATGTATATATTCTATCGTTAGTATAATAAATATTCTCTGACAGCGGCTTTTTTCTTTGATATTTTAGTCGAAAGAATCAAAAGAAGCGAAGAAGATGCGGGCGCATTAACGGATGGTGAAAACGGTAAGTTTGATCTGCTTGATGATGAATGTTTTAACAAAACTATTAGACGATTAATTTTTATTAAACGTGTCTCCAATGGTCGGGATTCTTTTATTTTTATTATTATTATTATTATTATTATTATCAAATTTTATTTAATTTTTATATATGATATGATCGCCGAGGAAAAAGAAAAAAGAAGAAAGGTGAGAGTTTTAGAAAAAGGAAAAAAAAAAAATAGAAAAACTTTCTGGAAATAGTATAAGATATACTTTCAATTATACTAAACTATAATATATATACGCTCAGTTATAAAACATGAGTAGTAAGCGCGTCACGCATAATGCGAGCAATTGTACAGCTTGTAATTCATTAAAGGCAAAGAGGAGGAGAGAGAACCATTGTTTTTTGCCGCGTCTCGCCGTGACGACATTAAGTGGGCCTTAATTTAATAAATTTAATTGTCGAGCGTCGTTGTCCATCGTTTATACCATCCACGCGTTATCCGGTGTTCCACGATTCGAAGTGGCGTCTCGTACTAAGCGAGTACAATACAATACAAGGTCAACCCTTAGCGTGAATATTAATTCTATAGGAAGAAAGGAAGGAAGGAAAGAAGGAAGGAAGGAAGAAAGATATCTTATATTGTCTGACTAACATTTTTTTCTTGCTAATTCAAAGTTCCGTTAGCTTATTGATATTAATCGAACGTAGAGAAGTGACGAGACGCTAATTAAATATAAAAACGATGGCAAATATGTTTTTTTCCATTTATCAAAATCGTGTGTTCAAATATATGACAAATCAATTTTTCAATGGTAAGTAATATTTCCAATAAGAAATTTGCTTATTATTATCATCGTTATTACATTTCGTTAAAATTTTTTGATAACGCTCTCTTCCGTGCATTATATTATAAAATTTCTAGTGCAAGTGTATTAGACTTTAAAACGTACGGTTTAAAACCTTTTGCAAATTTTTGATCATTTCGTCTTCTGGGTATTATAATAGAAATTTGTATCAATAAGTATGATTTCATCATACTGTTTAGAAAATTTCTTATCGTTACTTTGTATACTGTACTATAAATTTATATCATTATGAGTTTGATTTTGGGATATAATTTGAAACATTTTGTAAATATTTTTAATCGCTACTTTTTGTGCTATACTACAAATTGATACCGCAACAAGTACAATTTTAGCATATGGTATCAAAACGTGCTACGGAAACGTCTTATCGCTTGTAATTCATAAAATCAATTTTGCTTCAAGAGTATTGTGAAAGCGGATGCATTCTAGCCCGAGTTTTGATAATTTCGTTCTCATAAAAATGAGAGTGTACACACACGCACACACACGCACACAAATTTAATGATGTTAAAGAATAAAGAGTATGAAAAAATAATTTCACAAAGAGGAAAGAAAAAGGTTAAAAGAAGGAAAAAAAAATTAGTAAATCAAATTTAATTAAACAAAAAATAATAAAAATAAAGATAGAAATAAAAAATGATTTTTAGAGAACTGCGAAATATAAATCACGTCGCATATTTTCTTAGTCGTGACAAAACCACGAATTATTTAAGAACGAATTATAAACCGGATGTCTCTCGTCTCTTGTGAGTAACAACCATCACATAGCGTTATGCAATTTTGGAAACCAGATGCATATGCGAGTGCCATTAAATCTGTACGCAATCCAAGAGGGAGTGGTACGTCCTCTGCAGTTCGTATTAGTCATCATACGCGATGCTTTTTCATAACGAATGGTCGAACGACGAGGATAGACTCGTCTTATTTTGATTCTTATTCGAATTAGGTGCGGTACGCGTTTACTTTAATAAATAAAAAAAAAAATAAAATAATATAATAATAATAATAATGACAATCATAAAATAAGCAGACGCTTGTCATTTGACGTTTCTCATTCTTCTTGATTGCATTATTTGATCGTTCAGCATTCGTTCGGTTATCTCACGTAATTTATCTTGAAAGAAAAAAGGCGAAAAAAGAAAAGTAAAACTGGTTTGATTTATGATAATTGATTCGTCTAAACGATCAAAATAGTTTTATGATATTATAAATCGGTTTACTTATTTTTTTTTTTTTTGGACATTTTTTAAATTAATTTCTTTTTTGTTTAAATTAAAAAATTTTCTAGGTACGAGGCGAGAGGGAGGGAAAGAGGCGGGGATACTTCTAGTTTTACGAAAAAAAGAGAAAATTAGTTTCACTGAAAGAAAAAAAGAAAATAAAAATCAACGTGAAAATTTTCGAAGGGGAAAGATAATTGGATTTTTTGAAATCGTTTAGGGCGATACTATTTTTCAAAGTACTGTACTCCTTCGTAGATCAATTTTTAAATTGGAATTAAACTTGTTGATCGTGTTAGAATCGGGAAAATATGTATATATATGTATTTTCAATTTCGGAGACATTTTAAGTAGTAAAATATTTATAATTAATCGTTCATACATTTTCACGAGTATTCTTTCAATCTTTCTCTTTTTTTTTCTTCCTTTTTTATTTATTTATTTATTTATTTATTATTCGGATAATCTTAACTTTGACCGGTATTGATATTTAAATATTACATTTTTTTTTCTCCAATGAAAAAATAAATAAATAAAATCATTTCCATATAAGATATTTTACAATGTGCATAGAAATCTCTCTCTCTCTCTCTCTCTCTCTCTCTCTTTCTCTTTCTCTTTTCAATTAATTTGAAATAAGAAACGACATTGAGAATACGAATAAGCGTTAGCACGATCTTTGTTATGCATTCTATGAACTCATTGAGTTCGCTCGTTTTATCGGTCCAATCAATGTTTTGAAAAGATTAAATTATTAGGGAGCGGGAAGGAGGGGGAGGAATAGTATAGTCTCGGGTTATGAGAAATCATTCTAACAACTTATTTATCTATCTCGTTCGACTGATTATTACATTTCAAGCTTTCCATTCGTTTCCATTTCGAGTCTTTGTAACTTCATTGTCTTGTTCAATACATACATACATACATACATACATACATACATACATATACATATATATATACATACATACATACATATATATATATTAATTTAAATTGCATAATCCCATTCAAAAATTTTATTTTCAATCTAAAATCAATCTCGTATTTAAATCGTTTATTTTTACAATTTTTTATATCTCAAATCAATTTCAATTAAAATTATGTTTCTTATTAAAATCCAAAATTTCAAATCGATTTTAATACAAATGATGCAGTTCATATTAAAAAAATATATATATATAATTTTTAAGGTTCAAGAAAATCAATATTTGATATAATCGATGTTTCTATAGAAACTTATCTTACGAACGTCAATGAATGCACTTAAAAAATGAACACTAACTACTCGGCTTGATATTAATTTTGCAAGATATTTTTGTATAAAGCTCTTCCCCTTTCCAAACCCCTCTACCTCTCTCTCTATCCTATCTTCTAACTAGTTGACTGAACTATAATACACGTAATCCCATAAATTCGATAGATTTATAGACGTTATTAGCAGGACATTATCAAAGTTCGTCAATGTTAATAAATATCAGATTTTAATGCACTGTCTCTCGAGCATAGAGCGAATATTATGAGCGTTGTGCTAAACATAAATTCACATTTTAAATCTATGAATATGAGCATCGTCAAGTACTTACTTGGAAGTAAATTGGAATAAAAGAAAAATAAATCGTATAAATCGTCTTCTTGTGATCAAAACACACTCTCTTTCTCTCTCTTTTTCTCTCTCTCTCTCTTTTTCTTTCTCTTTTTCTCATTCATATAAGTTACTCGTAAGGAAAGTATACAGGGAAAACGATAATATGAGTAACGAGGGTAACAGCAGCACGAGGCATGATCGAGAGGGAAGAAGATTAAGAAGAAAGAGAGAGAGAAGAGGATAGAGATAAAACGTGGGCGTCTTTATCAGACTGCTTCGTCGCAATCTACTCAGAACTTTGTGTGATAACATTTTATACACTATGGACGTACGAATTGTAATAGGACGACGAAAAAATTGTCAAAAGGAAGGAAGGAAGGAAGGAAGGAAGGACAAAAGGAAGAAAGAAAGAAAGAAAGAAAGAGTAAGAACTATCTCTCTTTACACACACAACTTTTAAAATTCAGAAAGAGAGATATGGTCAGATTTATATACACATATATATGTATATGTAATACATAGTAGAAAGAAGGAGAGATAGAGAGAGACGTAAGTAAAAGCGTCAACATACATACAAATACGTCATATATACATATAAATAGAAAGAGAGAAAGATAAAGATATAAGTACACGTATATACACATAGATAGGATATCATGTATTGAATGTATATGCAGAGAGAGAGAGAGAGAGAGACATACGTACGTACGTACACGCATAGATACATTATACATCGCATCAATATACATACATACATAGATAGATAAAATTATCAATGTATTGAGTATCTACGTCCACGCGACACGAAGGAAGCTTATTCGGTTGGTGGGGTCGTACCGGAAACCAAGAGCCAAGCAGTACTGTGTCGACGGGTAGGAAACGAGAGAACGTATTCGAGGGAAATTAGTGTCTGCTCGGCTGCCGTTCTCTCGAGAGAGGAGGAGAGGATCTTTCTTTTTCTCTCTCTTTCTTTCTTTCTTTCTTTCTTTCTTTCTCTCTCTCTTTCTCTCTCTCTCTCGAAGAGCGCGAGCGCAACGCGTCGTTGGTACTTCTTCTTCTTCTTCTTTTTTTTTCTTTTTTTTTTTTTTTTTTTAAAGAACGAGTCTCTTGTGCACAAAGAGAAAAGTGAAAGAGTGAGAAAGAGTGAAAGAGATAAAAAGAGACAGAAGAAACGGGGCGACTCGACCTACCATCCCCTCTCTTTACTCCCCTCAAACCTTCAATCCTACCCCCTACCCACTACCCCTCGTTGCTCTCATCCCAACAAAACGGTTTTCCTTTTCTCCGAGGGTCGACCTTCCACATGGTGGAAGTGCAACAGTTGAGCGAACCCCTGGAGGGGGAAGCTATGGGTTCCAACAACCCTTATCCCCCCTCCACTGCTCATCTCTCTCCCCTGATCACTGGCTTTGGCAACCTCAAGCTATCCTCCGAACGATGCAGAAACAGATTCCACCGGAAATTCAAGAGCGACGGTAAAGATAGACGCCGCGAGACGCGTCGCGACGCCTTTAACGCGAGAAAGAGAAACAGAGAGGGAGATAGAGATAGATAGAGAGAGAAAGCTGGAATATTCGTCGAGTGAAATCCAGGAAAAGCTCGACGAGTTTCTCTTCGAGGCTGTGAGAACGTTGCCAGTTTGTTTCGAGCTTTTCATCTTTTCGAGTCTCTTTATAATACATACATATATTATTATTATTATTATTATTATTATTATTATTGTAATTATTATTGTTATTGTTGCTTTTGTTGTTTTTGTTGTCGTTGTCGTCGTTGTCGTCCTCGTTGTTGTTACTTTTGTTATTTTGATATCACGAGATTTAAAGATTGGTTTAAATTGTTTATTTTGTTCTTCATGAGTGATTCGTTTTCGAGTTTCTTATCGTTCGTTTTACAAGATCTCGTGATCGAATTCCTTCGCTGGAAAAAAATTGAAAGTAAAGGATGGGGGTAGGGAGGAGGAGGAGAAGGAAGACAGAAAGAAAGGAACAAACGTGAGATATTTTAACTTTTAGACGAATGTGTAAACGGATCGTCGTAAATCAAATATACCGAGACACGTTCAAAGATAAAAATGGCGGAAAATGCTTTCGGGATAGCAGTGGAATATAGTTTAGAAAAGTTTTCGTTTACTTTCACCGATCATTACGATCATCGAAATAGTGCTTGATGGTGTTACAAATGAAATATAATTCTGTGAACGAATCGATGTGATTTATGAAGCGTTCTTTCTTTTTTTTTTTACGCACGTTCTTTACGCGATAAAAAAAGGAAAAAAAGAAAGTCCAAAGGCAAAGCTCGAACGAACGATGACGATGATTACTATGTACGATGACGGTGATGATGATGGTGTTTTAAAAATAACTCGAAATACAGGGAATATCCAGGATAGTGTATTTATTATGGTCAAGGATACCATGGTATGGTATTACCATATCTATTTTGAGATTAGAATAATTATCCATTCGTTGGAAGTTAAAAATAAATTTATAAGTAAACAAATTTATTATGCATTCTTGTTATAATTATTATACATGCAAATGGACGATTATGAAAGTTCGATGATTTGTAGTCGTTTAAATTATTAATTTACAACGTGTCTGGTGTCTCTCAAGCTATTGTGAATATTTTCAAATTACATAAAATATTTATCTTTTCAAGAACAAATAAATATATTCTTTGTTTGTTCGAAACATAAAACCATCATCATCGCGCGGTCCAAAGATCATACTGTAATGATATTTTTATGATCGAAATTTTTTTTTTTTTTTTTCTATTTTTTTTTTTATAACGAAATAATTCACAGTTATTGGAAACGGTCGCGTGAAATAAACTTAACACGTTCTCGATACTCGGAGCTTTTCCTAGATCACTCGATGAAAATTTGTCGACAAAGAAAAAGATAAAAATAGAAAAGAAAGATAGAGAGAGAAAAAGAAATAGAAATACAAAGAGAAAAAAAATGTTTTGGAAATTGTACAAAAATTAGATCCACCGGCGGTATTGGAGAAGGTAAGCAGAGACAAAGTATCGAAGAAGGTGAAAACGAAGACTAAAACTAAGACGAAGACGAAGACCGTGGTTAAGAGTACAACGAGCAGCAGCAAATGTTCGATCGCTGGTAAAGTTTGGGAGACATTGGCGGCTGTTAGAAAAATTCGTGGACTGAACGGTAGTATCGTAGAGACCGCATTAATCGTGCATCTCGATCGTTTGAACAATATATCATGCGATAAATCAAAGGTGTGCAAATTGACGGAGAAGAAAAATGATAATGTGAAAGCTAATCTCGATTATTATAACAATTACGTCGGTATTCTTACCGACGATGACAACAACGATGACGAAGAGGAGGATTGTGCGGATCTTAAAGATGTTTGTCCAAAATTCGATGAAAGAAGAATTACGCAGGAGATGAACTATAATCAAGGTTGGTGAAGGATTTAACGTGTGAAAAGAAAAAAAAAGAAAAAAGAGAGAGAGAGAGAGAACAGAAAAATGAATTTATTAATCATCATAGAGTTTTTTTTTTAGAAAGACTAAGGATAAATGTATAGATAGCTACATTAACCCTTTACACTGGATACATTTTTTATCTGTGCACTCGTGTGTTTTTGTGTGCGTGTGTTTTTGCCGATAGTCAATCCTAAGATCTTCTTGGTGATATTTAATAAATGATTTGGAAGAAAATCTAGTAGTTCCGAAGCTTCGTTCTAAAAAAAAAAATTTTATTATTGTTATTATTATTTTTTATAAGAGAACACGTGTAGACCGTATGTACGTATACACGAAATTTATAGAACTAAGGGTTATTGTCCAAATTCATTCATTTTCATTAGCATAATTACAAACTAACAGTTTCCCAGCGAAGCTGATTAGTAGTGGGTGTTAGCGAAGGGTTAAAAAAAAAAGAAAATAAAGAAAAACAGAGAGAGGGAAAGAGATGAAATGTCTCATAAAATTAACTAGGTATCACCGGAAACGTGGTGTCGTAATTACGTGAAGTACCGTTTAATTTGAATAGGTTGACGTAAATTAAAACCCGTTCGGATCCTATTACTACGAATCGTGCGGTTAACAAAAGATGAGATAGCAGGGAAATCGTTGCTTCGCAATAGCTTCAAGAGGGAGAAAAAGAGAGAGGGAGAGAGAAAGAAAGTTCAAAACGATTTCGATCAATGTTTCTTTTTAATTAATTTATTTATTCCTTTATTTGTATTTATTTATTTATTTATTTATTTATTTATTTATTTATTTATTTATCTGAAATATGAATGGAAATTTTGTTGAATTTTGCAACGAAACGAAAGATGAAATAACAAGGGTTTCGTTGCTCATTGATATTTTCCAGAACGATTTGTTAATTAATGAATTAATTTATTTGATTATTCATATTTATCTGAATTACATATGAAAGTTTTATTGAATCGAATCGAATCGTATAAAACATAGAATTTTTATAAAAAAAATAAATAGATTATATAATGTAATAAATTCAAGAAATTCTAAATTTAGATTTTAATTGAATGAGTTACTTCTAACATACTCCTGGAAATGTTATTTCGTCCAAAGTGTTTGGAGTTTTATTTTTCAGTAAAATTTAATAGAATTCAAAAGAGTATCGTTCGTTCGTTTTTTTTTTCTATTTTTTGCTTGTTTTTATATTTCTTTTTTCTACTTTTTTTTTTTTTTTAAATTACGCACACGATAATCGCCAACGACCGGACAATAATTGTATTCGTATTCGAGGTCAATGAGTATATTCTGTTATCAGCAAGACCTAGCATTAAGTCATGTCTCTTTACATCGTACGAACGATTTTAAGTATGTTACTTTTGCGTATTTAACTTAAACACAAAATGTTCAAATATACGCACAAATAATAATAATAATAATAATAATAATAATAATAATAATAATAATAAAATAAATATGTATATATTCTTCGGTATATGAATTATAAAAAAAGAAAGTCTTAAAACGATTTTCACGCATCATATTGAATATCGATTAATTTTTCATTTATTTATTTATTTATTTATTTATTTATTTATTTTTAACTCATCTTTCGATTCTACGACTTTTATTCAATTTTACATGAGCTTTCTCGATGGTTGAATGCAAATGAATTGTGTTTCTCTTTTTTTCTTTTTTTCTCTCCTTTTTTCTCATGTTCAGAATGCATTTCAATAGCAGATTCAATTCAGAGACTTGTACCTGGGTATTATCGACGTTAATGAATGAAGGTTAATGAAAAGTTGCTTGCCATTGCATAGATCCATTTCAACCACACGATATACATATACACACATATATAAATGAAGATATCACGTATATATATATGTATATATATATATATATATATATACATACACATACATACATACATACATACACATATATATATATACCCAGTTTATAATAGATTATACGGATCGTGCTGCGTTCCCACGTAATTTCTGTTGCTTTCCACCAGATACATACGTATATATATACGTACATATATACATATGTATGTACGTACGTACGTACGTACGTACATGCATGCATACATACATACATAAATTCTCGCTAACGTATTCACATAAAATTACGACTTTCTGCAACGTAAAAGCATCAGCTTTTCGACGTAGTAAGATATATATACATACATAATACGAGCTTATAGTGACTACGATACATTTTCGATAGAAGCATATACCATCCTTGATTTTTTTTTCTTTTTTTTTTCTTTTTGAGAATACCCAAAGGAAAATTCCTCGATCGAATTTAAACGGCGAACGACGAAACCGACAGTTACGCAAATATAATACGAGCTTGAATTACCATCGTTGTAATTCGATTGAAGAATTTTCACTTGGGGTGGCTGTTCTGGTTGTCGTTTCTATCAAGGAATCGCCTCGAGCGTTGATGTAATTTCTCGAAAATATTATTAACATGTACACGAACTTACACGCGCGCGTTTACGTTACGCTAATGTGTTTCTAATTTATTATACTAAAGAAAGGAAGGAGGAAGAGAGAGAAAGAGAAGAACTATATAATTTTCATTTTATTTCGATTTAAGAATAGATTCGTAATTTTGAGAGATATCATTAACACCTATAAATGCTAATGTGTTTTATAAAACTCATCGTTAGAAAGAGAAAATGAATTAGATACATATATGCTATACGTGTTTTCTAATTCATTTTTTTTTTCTTTTTCTCTTTATTTTTCTTTCTCGTTAGAACGAAGAAAAAAGAAATAATTTTTTTATAACAATAGATCCCTGACTTTATATTGTTTATATTCAATTATCAAACACACGTACTCAAGTACGTTAATGTTTTTTAATTTATCATTAGAAAGAGGGGAAGAGAGAGAGAGAGAGAGAGAGAGAGAGAGAGAGAGAGAGAGAGAGAGAGAGAGAGAGAGAGAGAGAGAGCTAAGTAATTTTTTGTTTAAATAAAGAAAAAGAAAAGAAGAAGGATAAATTCATGACTTTGACATTGCCTATATAAAAATTTCTTCATAACAAATTCCTGTTAAAATCGTAATCTTTCCTTTCGTTAAAATATTTTCCTCTAACGATTGTCGTAGTGACACGTAGATATCGAGGTAATAAATTCTTCGGGGCTTTATCGACATTTACAAAAAAAGAAAATTATATATATATCATTCGAGGTCAAGACATTTTTTCCCCTCTTTTTTCCTCTTTCTTTCTTTTTTTTTTTTTTTTATCAGCGAACTTCTAGGTAACGTCGTAAATCGATTTGCAAAAAAATAAGTGGACTAAAAAGAAAATTATTGCCGGAGAATAAGCTTTTGAACTCGTTTGAAAAGAAACAAGAAAAAAAAAAAAAGAAAGAAAATAAGGAGCGTTGAAAAATATGAATTCATGAATTGAAATGAGAAGATGAAAGAAAAAAAGAGAGAGAGAGAGAGAGAGAGAGAGAGAGAGAGAGAAAATCAAATCTAAGGGTTGGATACTTTGCATTAAGGGTGAATGTTGTTCAAGGAAAAGCTCGAAAGCTTTTCTTGATCTATTTTAGGATTTAGAGAGATGTAGGCACGTGTTCGTACCAGCCGGAAACTGTTTTTATAAGGGGAGACAGAGACAGAGAGAGGTAGAAAGATAGAAAGGGAGAGAGAGAGAGAGAGAGAGAGAGACCTCCGTCTTCAAATTTTCTTCCCCTTCTAACATCTTCCTTTTCCTCTTCCTCTTCTTCTTCTTCTTCTTCTTTCCGTTGCTGTCTGCATTCGCAAACTCCGATCTTTCCCTCTTATTTTTTCTTATCACTATCTCTCTTTCTCCTTCTCTCTCTCTCTCTCTCTCTCTCTCTCTCTCTCTCTCTCTTTCTCTTTCTCTCCCTTCCTTTCTGTCTCTCTCTTTCTGTCTCGTTGAACGGCATACCCGAGGGACTCGTTTTGCTTCAAGTTAATCTCCTTTAAGGCTGGGTACCTATACTTAGACAGACACGTTCCTGTATTCTATCCCTTATTGAAGACCGCATAGTAATCGATATTTAACAAGCTGATACGTGAAATATTTTTTAATATATTCAGACCAATTTATTAATTTTTTTTTTATAATTTCTTACATTGACCATTGATCTGTCAAATTTTTGTTCACACAACATAAGAAATATTATAATGACGCTTTTAGAAAAGTGTTTTAATTACAGCTATTTAATTTGACAGCTGATCTGTCAAATTTCTTTCATTTTATTTCTCGAAAATATATATATATATATATATATATATATATATATATATATATGTATATGATTTAATTTAATAACACGAATGATAAATTTTAATTTCAATTATCTGAAGGGTGAGCTATTTTAAATAATCATTTTCTCGACATTCCACTAATTAATTTTATCACTTGCATCGACAATCAAAAGTTCTCCAATCGAAAGGACGATTTCGTACCATTTTATTATCAATCCTTAAATTTCATTAAATTTCATTGATTTATTTACGAAAAAAACAAAAAAAAACAAAAAAAAAGCAATTGTATAGATGTCGCAATGTGCAGTATTAAAAAAAAAAAAAGATCTCGTTGAATCGTAGAAAGATCTACATAATAAATATCAGAAGATCTCTCTGAACAATCGATAATATTTCGATCATATTTTTCGCGCGATTTGTTAAATATTTTTTGTTTTTTAAAAAAATGGGAGGGAAGAAAAAGTGGCTACGTGAATGATAAATCAATTTTTTCTTAGTGATATGAAAATTGATCATACGAAATGATATGAAAAGAAGGTATGTATATCATTTTTTTTTATAAGTTTGTTATATCGATTTTTCTACTAAATATTTTGGTTAATAACAAAAAATAGGAAAAATGACTGTTAAATAAATAAATGTTTAAACGAATATTGAATAAAGGAATCAATGTTCCTTACATATATAATTATAAACTTTAATGTATAAACAATGAATATTTATTGCAGGTCGTGTTGGATGCATGTTAAATAATAGATTCTCTTATTTCCTGCTTTTAGGAGAACATCGTGGAGGCGGTACAACCGGAAACACCGATAGCATGGACGATCCTTCCTCTAGAGAAGAAATGTCCGAAATGTACGTTATCACATTTATCATATTAATGAATGAAACAAGCTGACTATGTATTACAACTTTTTTTCTCGAGAATCTATATTCTTTTTCATTTTTTTATATTTTTTAATTTTTTTAATCAATAATGATAATTCTCTAAATCATGATAAAATTGTTACGATCGACTGCGAATACAATAATTTTTTGTTCGTTTAATCCATCATGAAAAAAACAAAAATTGTCTCATAAAAATTAATTATTATTTCGTAACTTACGATTACTTAGGGTGCAGCAAAATATTTCCAGTAAGCCAAAGACATCGAACATAAATAGGTCTGAAAGTTACAAGGAACGGATACACCATAAGGTGAGACGGATTCAAATGAAATCCTAATTCTATTGACTTAATATTTGGTAAAATATTTTCAGGAATTATTAATTCCTTGTTTTATTGCAGCGGCAGTTACGAGAAAAAAGAAAAACCAGTGATCCGAATCTTTCCAAAACAAAGTACGTTGTTTTTCGTTATATAACGTTTGCTTTTTAATAAATGAAATATTTAATTACGTCACAAGTACATCATTCCAACGGATAGTTGGTAATAGAATTCAAAAAACGTGCATCTTTGATTGAAATAAAAAGATTTGTACGATAGATGGATCGTCTATACTATAATTGACAAAACGGGACACGTTTTAGTGACTCCGATCCTTCCGGGACATTTCCTGGAAATTCGGCTGGTAGCTCGTCGAACAGCAGTTTATCGACTAGAAGTTTGGACAGTCCAAGTACGAGCCTG
>NC_057694.1:6424560-6432060 GCF_014466175.1 Vespula pensylvanica
CATCGACAGATCAGCCTTCGATAAGTTCGATCATCCAACCGTTCAAGAGTTCAAAAATCTCGACATAACTAAACGCAAATTGATTTACGAGGGTCCATTGCAATGGCGTAGAACCGAACAAAATAGAGCAAAGCCGGTAGACTTGCACGTAGTTTTATTCGACGACACGATATTTCTCTTACATCGTCAGGACGAAAAGTATCTCTTAAAATTCATTAATACAAGCCAAGCGAGCTCTGTATTGAGTCCCATCGTAAAAGTGTCGACGGTATTGGTGAGGCACAACGCCGTCGACAAAAATTCTTTGTATTTGGTGAATACCTCGCAAAACGGAGCACAGATCTATGATTTGGTAGCTGCTTCTCCTGCCGAAAGGAAATTGTGGTGCAAGCACATTTCCGAAGCTGCCGAGGCATATAAAGCACGTGATAGACAGGACAGAAGACCTACGCCACCCACAACACTGCCAGAAGAGACCACGATATCGTCTAATGTCGTAGAGGATACGCCTTCTGTCGTAGCTAGTCATGTCGTAGAAGACAAAACTGATCATAATAAGGTTGAACAAGAACATGAGCCGGAGCATGAACACGAACCAATAATAGAATACGAACATGAATCAGAACTGGAAACTGAATCGAACCAGAAACATGAAACAGAAGGGGAACATGAATGTGAACATGATGAACGGTTACATAAACGTGACATTGAACCAGAACCTGAACATGAGTTTGAGCCAGAAATGGATGAACAACAGCATGTGCCAGAATCCGAAGTTGAACTTGAACACGAACCGGAAAAACTCGTACGTGAACATGGTGGTCACGAGCGGGAAAACGAAAAACAAGAATTAGGAGCTGAACAAGGAGACGAACAACAACAGCAGCAGCAACAAGAACTATTGTATTTGAGAGATGGTGGTATAGGTGGGGATAGCAGTATTGACAATTCTTTTATCTTGCTTTAATAATAGCTTTACCGTTTAAACGCGACCGATAAAACGAGCGATCCTGGGTGGCGAGCGCTTTTCTTCGCGTCTGTCGCGAATTTATCTTTGCGCGTAACGCAACCCTTAAATTGCTTGACTAAAAATTATTATTATTATTATTATTATTATTATTATTATTATTATTATTATTATTATTATTTAATTATCCTGGTTTTTCTTTAATATCCACACTCATATGGAAGAAAAGAAACAGCACATGCGAATAAAAAAAGAAAAGAAAAAAAAAGAGCAGAAAGAAAGTTAATTCACCATCGCGCGTGGCGGTCGTGATTAAATAAAACGTGGAAAACATCCTGCATATATACGTATACGTATATATGTATATATTGTATGACGTGTAAATTTAACGTCCATGTACATATACATACATAAAACGAGAGCGAGTTCACCCTTCAGAACATATGCGATATATGATTTATTTGTTAATTATTGTGTTTTGTCATAGTTTTCGCCACGATTTCATCTCATTATTTCGAAATGACCAAACTTTGATTGCGCTTATTTCGATGCGCATTTAAACGCGTAAAGAAGAAATATACATGTTTTTTAGAACATTTTTTTTATTTCTTTTTTTTTTTATTCTTTTTACTTTGTTTTTTTTTTTTGTTTTTTTTTTTAATGTTTATATAATTCGTATAGAAATTCGAAGGAGGTCAGATAAAAAGAAAAAAATAACTAAGGGGATCTAGAAGATAGGAAAATACCCTCATTACTTAGATATTGATGCCTTGACACGCTCGATATTCAAAAGATTCTTCGTTCGATTATTTAAATTATTGCGTTACGATTAGTAACGAAAGATAGCGTTATTTCGGCATTTCCTTATATAATTTTAATGAGTTATATTTGGTGATAATAACGCGATGCGAATTCACAATTGCCAAAACAATGTGTTTTGCACACATTTAGAGTTAACTCTAGAGTTTATTATAGATGATATGACAACTGGAGTATTTCGTTTGAATTAAGTTCAAAACACTGTATATTTATATGAAACAATATGCATATACTTAAGTTGAGAAAAGTGATAGTGAGAAGTATATATACATATATAAAACTATAAAAAAAAAAAAAACATAAAAACAAACCAACACCTCCACCCCCCTCACCTTCCATAGGAGCTTGAACTGAAGAGTGTGTAATTGAATTTAAAACGTGGGGGGTTTATGAATGAGGTAAAGTAAGTGATTTGATTGATTGAATATGAATGAATGTTGGTTTTGCAGCTTTCATGTTGAAAAATAGACTTGAATTTTGTTTGTTAATTAATTTTTGCGCCTGCCTCTTGCGTGACTAGTCTCTGCAATTGATAACGAAGTTTCTTTAGGGCTATATACATATACATAGAGATATATATATATATATTTATTATTATAAATATATATAAATTAGATATATATATTTATAATTATAAATATATATGTATATATATTAGATATATATTTATTGTTATAAATATATACGTGTGTATATATATATATATACACATTTTGTATCCATTATTACAAATTTTCATTGCAAACAAATTAATTGAATTGATTACTAAAATATACAGAAAACTACATACAAGCAATAAATTATTTTCAAATATTATTCAATAAAAATCTTGAATTCACACCGAAATCTCTCGTACATTCTAAAACCACATATGTTCCAGACTTTGATCATATTTTTTTTTTTCTTTTTTTTTTTTTTTTTACACATTGGTACGATCGTTCATAAAAGCAAATGTATTGCCAATTATGTAAATGAAGAATAGTGTTTTAGATAATTAATCAGCATTCTGCATTTTTTTTTTAACTTTTTTATTTTTTTTACAAAAATGAAATGATGCTGAAGAAAGATTTCTTATAAAGAAGTAATATGAAAGTTTGATTAAAAAGTAATAGGACCAATTATACCTTCATAAATTGATACGTCAATTATTACACAATTTCATCAATATACAAATATAAAAGATAAGAAAGAAATGGCAGGATTGAGAAATATTAAAATAAGTTCTGCATTTGAAGGATTTATTTATTTAATGAAACGTTCATTCTTTATCTACTAACGAGAACTTCAAATCATTTATAAATACAAAATAATATGTAAATGTATAAAAAATATTTAATAACATTGTTAGATGATATTGTATTACTATGATGATAATTATTATTATTGTTATTATTGTTATTATTATTTATTATTTCTCGGAATGGACCTGAATTACTCCTTTTGCTAACTTTTTACAAATTAAATAGCGCATTGCATTATCATGATAGTCGATGTTCTGAGTTGATTATTATTATTATAATTTTTATTATATATTATTATTTCGTTGTATTAAAAATACTTATTAAATTGTATATTTTTGTAATCGTTTTTTTAAAACATACTACAACGTAATCAAAAAATATATATATACATGCATATACATATACATATATATATATATTTATATATATATATATATATATATATATATATAATATTATAATTTCTATATTATCTGCAGAACTAATGGCACATTGATGATAAAAAAATTTGCATAGAAAATTTTAGGTAGAAACACATATATCTTAAATGCTTGATCGAAGATTAAATCACAAATATAATATACTTATTTGTAAATATTATATTAAAGAAAGAAATTATAATCCACACACTTTTGGTTCATGCTCATTAATTAATATATACCGATAAACAAATCTGATGAAAAAACGAAGAAACGATTTCCTCATAAAAACAAATATATATATATATATATATATATATATATATATATATATATATATATGAAATATGCAGTGCGTTATCAAAAGACGAAAAAAAAAATCCACGAAAAATACTTCGTAGTAATCAATAAACTTGATAAGGAGACGACTGAAAGTTATGCGCATAAGTCTTATTAGGATATCTGAAAATAAAATTTCAAAAAGCAGAAAACGTAACGAAAGAAAAAAGGAAAGAATAATAAAATAAAAATTTATCAGGATTTATCTGAGCGATATTTTCGTAAATAAATAATTAGTGTATGTATAGATATAAGTATGCAATCCTCCTCCCTGTAACGTATGTTAAAATATTTCAACGTACTTTCTCTAACGATTGTTACGCTATAATAATTTGAAAAAAAAGAAAAGAAAAAAAAAATATATATATATTAAAATAAAATAAAATGAGTAACAAAAAAAAAAAAACACACGCACACACAACACAACGCAAAGAGAAACAGAGCAGAAAGAGTAGGGATAAAATCATAGAGGGAGATTCTTCGCAACTCCCCTTTCGTTGAGACGAGGAGAAAACAGACATAAAATCGACGGGGTTGTAATGACGGTGGTGGAAGCTTCGTACAAACGAGAAAAATGTAGGAGGGGGAAAAAAGGGGGAAAAAAGGGGAAAAAAGCTTTTCTTTTTTTTTCAATTGAATCGGAATATTCTTTGGTATCTATTTTTAAATCTAAAAATGTAGACATGTGTTTCGTATAGTAGATCGGAAGTGCTATTCTTTCCTTTTTTTTTGCAGGAAGATAAAAGCTCCACCCCCGTCGAATTTTTTCCAGAATCTTCCTCTTCTCATTGCTTATTATTTGCGTTTGCGAGTCTTCTATCTTTTATTTCTTATTTCTTTCTCTCTTCTTTACTCGATTTTTTTCTCTGTCTCTCTCTATTTTTTTCTTTCTTTCTTTTTCTTTCTCCATTTTTCTCTTTCACTCTCTTCTACCTTTCTCTCTCTCTCTCTCTCTCTCTCTCTCTCTTTCTTTCTCTTTCTTGTCTCTTTATCCTCGTCTCATTCGACGGCATACCCGAGGAGAGACTCGTTTAGCTTTCGCGCGTTAATCTGCTTTAAGGCGGTGCTCCTATACTTAGACGATCGTATAACCCACGCTGTGCCTTTACGGACGGGCAAGCTGTTCGCTCGACTTCGCTGATAAGCTTCTTCCATATGAGATTGGGTATTTGGAGAAACGCCAGGCTCTCTTTCTCGCGACGCTCAGAAGAGAAACACTGTTGAAATAAATAAAAAGAGAGAGAGAAAGAAAGAAACACACATACATACATATACATATATATATATATGTATGTATGTATGTATATAATTTTTGCGTCTTTCATATCGTTCGATTAGTAATAACAAGAAATCGATAACATTTTTATAGATCGATCTTATTTTAGCAATCTTTGACTAAAAACTATACAGTTTGTAGTCCATTTTTAAAAATACTTAGAACTTGTTAGATGCTCGTCTAACTTAACTCGACGTCGTACAAATCAATCAGAAATCATCATCGGTGTACAAGCGAAAATCAGAGAAATTCCAATCTGGCATTAGCTCTTCTTAGAGGTTGATAAAATTAGAACGACACGTGGGTCTAAAAAGGCGAGATTTATTTCCTTCCATAACTTTTGAAAATTTCGTATGCAACAGAGAGACACGTTACTCGCTTCTCATACATGCTATGTATTTTTATGTTATTTATTTTTTGATTATTATGTTACACCAATTCTACGTTCATGAGTGTATATATCTGTATATATATATATATATATATATATATATATTCTTTTCTAATTGATTTTAATTCGATTGTATTCAGCTAATGAAAGTAATCTAAGGGATATTACATTTAGTATGACTTTAATATACATATATAACACACACACACACACACATATATATACATACATACGTATGAGAAGTGAGCAATACGAATAACTTTCTCCCTCCGCATTAGATACTATTTTTAATATCAAACGTTTATTGCAAGTTCCCTTTTCGATGGATGTTAAATAATTGATTATCTCATTCACTGCTTTTAGGAGAACATCGCGGAGGCGGTACAACCGGAAACGCCGATAACACGGATGATCCTTCCTCTAGAGAAGAAATGTCCGAAATGTATGTTTTCACGTTTATCCTTACAAAGAGAATGAAAGAAATTGGCAGACGGCAGTTTTCGGGACGGCAATTTTATGAACAAGATTTCCACGAAATACGATCGATGTTTTTCTCTCATATCTTTGAACATTGAACCAATCAAACGTTGATTTTTTTTATTTCTTCCAAACATATGTAGCTTTCTGTAAATTTCTTTACATTCCTTCTAAACGCAAATCGTTTCTAATCTCTTTTCATCTCCATTCGCCGCATTCTTCTCTTTTTCTTTTTTTTTTTCTTTCTCTTTTTTTTTCCAACGCTTCCATTATATCAACCATTAAGAAAAAGAGAACAGTTTCTTTTCGCGTTTCATAGATATTGTTAATTTCTGCTTTTTCTTTTTTATATTATCATATTTAGGATGCAGCAAAATATTTCCAGTAAGCCAAAGACGTCGAATATAAACAGATCTGAGAGTTACAAAGAACGGATACATCATAAGGTGAGAAACAAATATTTTTATTTAGAAATCTAATAGTGACTGATCGATAGATCTCCATTGTTGTTTCTATAAGGTTGTAAAGAAAAACACCGGCTGTTATGATTTATAAAAATTTCTGAACTTATACAGTTGATCGTATATTGCAATAGCATTTTTTTTTTTTTTTAATAAAAATAAATTTTGTATCAGTATCATCATACTGAAAAAAATGTTTAATATTTCATACTTAATTAAACAACACTATAGAAAGTTTTTTTTTTTTTTTTTTTTTTTTTTTTTTTTTTTTTTTTGATTAAAAACTTTTAATTAATATTTTATATCCAAATAAATGACAATAGAGGATATTTTGTTTACTCAAACGCTTTATAGCATTTGATATATCTAAATAAATAATTAAAAAGTAGTCAAGTCGATATTTATCAGAAATCAATGCATTTTTGTTTACGTGATAAAAAAATAAAACAAGAAAACATTGTTAACAAGAAGAAAAATTGGTTTTCGGAACTTTAAACGATAAAATCCCGAAAGTGACAAGAGATTTTTTTTCTTACAATTTTTTTAACAATCTAATTAAAAATTCAATGTATATACTAATTCATTATGCATACTTGTTATAGCGGCAATTACGAGAAAAACGAAAGACCAGTGATCCGAATCTCTCCAAAACGAAGTAAGTTACAATTTTATCAAAATTTTTTATTTATTTATTGTATTTATCTTGTCAACCGAAAGTTGGATAAAGTTAATAGGAGAAAAAAATTAAAAAACTCTAAATGGGTGATTAGGTAGAAAAGTAACTTGCACGTCGTACGCGTGAATCATTAAATTCTTAATTTGATTAGGTCGTCCAGAATGAATTTCTTATTTTAATTTTAATTCTACGAATGAGAGAAAATGTCAGGGCACGTTTTTCATTTACCACGAAATCGATGGTAGAATTACTCACGACGTCGTTTTTAAAGAAGAAGAAGAAAATGAAGAAGAAACGCGTTTCCAAGCTGACGTGGAGCTGACAAACTATTTCTCAAAGTACATCGACCATTCTGTCAAACTGTCACCGGTGTTGGTTCATTACGAAATTGTACAATTGCCAGAATGGATCTACACTACGAATATCGGCACTAT
>NC_057694.1:6434560-6441687 GCF_014466175.1 Vespula pensylvanica
AACGTCGACGTTATTGTCTCGAATCGAATCGAATCAAATCGAAAAATTTTCTCGAAGTTTCAATCGAGTGTAACGATAATTAATTAAAACAAAAAAAGAAAATTGTTCTCGCGAATGCTTTAACGATTTAACGAATACCTCTTTGGCAACAAAACGTGATCTAAAGCGAGAATTTAGGTATAGATCGAAAATTAGAGGACGACGACGATTTCTATGTTCGATATTCGTTCCTCGTGATCCATAGATTTCGAGATCGGTAATGTCGAAGTCATTGTATCGAATCGAATAGAATCGAATCGATTTTTCGAAGAATCCAGTGATAACGAAAATTAATTAAAGTATTAAGGAAAGCAAACAAATTAATTTTCATCTTAAATTACACTTGAGACAATTTAACAAGCTGTTCTCTTTGAGAACAAAACAAAAAAAATGACCATGAGCAAGGGTTTAACGACCTTTTTTTCCATCGATCCTCCCTTCACTTCCCCACCTCGCAGAAAAGGTAAAAAAGGTGTACCTACGTAATATATCGGAAAGGGGTTGTTAAAAGTTAGTCGTTTCAAGGTATTCGCACATAGTGTCGGGGGGATTATCGACCTCGAGGCTGCGCCTCGTCTTTGATCCGTTCGAGCGTAAAACTGGACGCCTTTGACTGCTCTCCGCAAACAAATAAGCGTCAACGGGCGTTAATACTGGCCTCCTCGTGTATGTACAATCAGGGAACACCAACGACGAAGACGATGACGACGACGACGACGATTTTTTTTTCTTTTTTTGAATAGTGAACGATCGACCGGTAAAAGGATCGATAGATCGATGGTATTATTTTTCTCATTTTAACATCTTATACCTAAATATGATCTTAAATATCTCTCATTCGTTATTAATCATAACATATTGTAGAAACATACTGTTACTCTCTCTTGCGTGTGAAACATTATTAAAAATAGCATCGAAGATTTGAAATTCTAAAAGATCTTCAGAGAGAGAGAGAGAGAGAGAGAGAAAGAGAGAGAAATCGACGATAAAATACGTTAAAATATACTGCTTGGCGTATCGATATAGAATCTTGTAAAATCGAGTTAAGAGAAGGAAAGAAGAAAGATTGAGAAGGATCGACGTGTAGAATCACGTGCTGTGGTCTTATTTCCATCATCATGTCGATCAAAGGAAAAGAAACGAGGGTGGCAAGAGATACAGAAGACACGTGGTGTGTGTATGTGTGCGTGCGTACACGCGCGCGCGTATATAATACGTAGACATATGTATGAGTTTGACCAGTCAATTTTATCCTGACGGAAAAAAAAGAAAAGAAATGTAAAAGAAAAAGAAAAAGAAAAAAAATCAGGAGTGATCGTCGGCGTCTTTCGAAACGCGTTGTGTTCTCCCTGTCGACTAACTAAATTAAATTGATTCGGTATCCCGTAGCGACGAATAACACGGCTGTCACGAACTTTAAAGAAAATTTTATGTCGAATAAAAGGATAGGGATCATCGAACATGAAATTGCCTGATAAAAATCGTTTTCGGCGAATTAAAAGAAATCGTTGTATATTCGTTTAATGGGTCAGCATTTATTGTCAAATTTGGTACGAACCGACTTGTTGTTACTAAAGATCTAAATCAAAGAAGGTATCTTACCTCAGAAACAATTAATCTTCTTTACGACGTGCAACTTCTCTTGCCAGGGCAATCACGATGAAATCGTAACTTCGACGCAGCTCGCTTTTACGTGTCGCCTATTTACATCCATACATAGATAGATAAATATATATATATATATATATATATATATATATATATATATAGAGAGAGAGAGAGAGAGAGAGAGAGAAATGAGTACATAGAGAAACATATGTATAATAATATCTGTATATATGCATATACGAAACGTATGCTACATATGCACATGCAAATATATATAAATACGTACATATGTGCATATATATATGTGTGTGTGTCGGTGTGTGCATACATCATACGTACATAGAATCGTAAATACCAATCGTAGATAGAAACATACTTACGCGGTTAATACGTATCTATGTACATACGAAATGTACATATAAATATAAAATAAATATTTACATACTATATAAATATATACGGTACGTTCATCATAGAAATAGTAAATACCCAAATCGTTTCTCCTATCAGTCGTGTCGTCTAAGCTCATAACGAGGTTTCCTTTCTTCTTTGTCGTCTTCCTAAAGGTATTTAAGCTCAAAATCCGAACATAATGCAAACGTCAATGTTGTAGTGCTTCAGAGTCTGGTTTTGACGTTGTTTGAAAATCCTTCGAAATATATATTAACTAAATCTGATCATTAGAAAAATATTACAGGTACAATAATCGTTGGGTCTATTACGAATTTGATTATTTTTATAGATGATATTCTTATTTCAAAGTGTTATATAAAATGATTCGTATTTGAACTTGAAAAATTAGAAAATTAATTAGAGAAACGATCGCGATCAATCGAAAGCGATTATACCAATCCTAGAAATGATAAGCTCCTATCATTTGTATTGTTCTCTTAGATGCAACAAAGACACACACACACAGTATTGTAAGAAGAAGATAGAGCATATATTACGGGTCACGTCGATCGCAATTAAATTCAATTGTCGGCGATAGAAAAACCTAATGAACTACACTATAAATCCCATTGTTTAACCGACCGAGACCTTGCGTCCTTTTAACATTTTTCATAGATCAAAGTATTCGCGTGTTTGAATATAGAGGAGAGAGAAGGACAAAAGTTCTTAAATAATTTAAAAAATCAATTGCTCTTTTTGGAGACTTTAAGCTCTTTTTTTTTTTTTTTTTTTTTTTTTTTTTTTTTTTTTATAAAACTTCAAGCTTAGGAATTTTTTGACCATCTAGAAATTTGTGAACCACTTCACGTAATTCATTTGAACAATATCGCAAAAGATATTCGACATTTCTCAATCTTAACACATTTGTTGACCGCTCACGAATGTTTACGCATTCCATGCGACTTAATATAAAACATAGTTTCAAAATTTATAGATGAATAAATATTTTTATAACAATGTTTTTTGCGTTGAATAGTATACGCTCGATTTTGATATTACATATTTTCAAGAATTTTTAATATCTTAATAACGATTTTCCAATCCAATTATGAACACGTTCAATGTGTTGTGTATGTATGAAACGTGTTCCCTTTTGCATATGTGTGTCTAATAACCGGTCTCAACAATGTATTAATACATTTTATGCTATTTTCAAGGAATAAGGGAGAATAATTTCGTTCTAAAATGGTTTGTTATTTTCGGAAATTAGTTAATCGATATTTCCATTCATATCGTATCTACCTCTTCCCTCATCTCTCTCTCTCTCTCTCTCTCTCTCTCCTCTCTCTCTTTCTCTCCCCCTCTCTGTCTCTGTTTCTCTTTCCCTCCTCATCGGCATTTAAAGTACACTCACAAGCTTTTATAAGGATGATGTGGCTCGTATATCTGGTTTAAAAAAGATCGATAAGCGAGAATGGCGAAGGAAAGGAAAAAAAGGAAGAGAGAGAGAGAGAGAGAGTGAGAGAGGGGTGAGGAGGAAGGGAGGGAGAGAGTGAGAGAGTGAGAGAGAAAGAGAGAGAGAGAGAAGAGGAAAGTGACCTCGTTTTATCAACCCTCCACGTACGCAACGTGCAGTTCGCAAAAGGATGGCCAAAGCGATATCAGCCATAGTAGATAATAGACGTCTTGGGCTTTATTTTCGAAGCGCGATCGATACTCTCGAATCAATACGTAGACGGTAGTGCGTAGTCTTCACGCAGCCTCCCACTTTTTCTTTTCTTACCATTTCTTCAGACCGTACTCTGAAAGAATATATATATATATATATATATATATATATATATATATATATTTGAGGACGATAGATATTCGAGTCGAATAGATTTGCAAATTGCATAGAATCACAACGATTGATGATTTTATATAGAACATTTTTTTTATCTTATTTTTTTTGCAAATTTCTATTGATAATATAATATATATTATAATAGAGAGTAACAAAATAATAATAATAATAATAATAATAATAATAATAATAATAATAATAATAATAAGTAAATAAATACTTTTTATATAAAATATATATACATATATCTTTCTTACTTTATATTTGAAAAACTTACAAACTTTTTCTAAAGGTATTGTAAAAATAGTTAATTTATTAAAGTAATTTGTAAAAGTACAAAGAGAGTATTAGTATATGTAAATATATTTTATTTTATATCGTAAAAAATATTAAAATTCAAACTATTTATTTAAAATAGAACACATTCTCTCTCTCTCTCTCTCTCTCTCTCTCTCTCTCTCTCTCTCTCTCTCTCACTCTCTTTAAATTTAAATATAAAAACTACAAAGATTTTGTTTCATAAAAAATATTGTATACGAGAAGGGGGTGGGTGGAATGAAGGGTGATGGGTGAGGTAGTAAAAGAATACACTTCGACGAAGAAATATTCTCGGTCTAATACTTTCATTGAATAGATGATCGGAAGCATTCATGCCTTACGAATAGATCGCGAGTATCCCTGCACCCGTTGGGTAGATTACCAGCGACATACACGTTCTTTTGTATGCACAAGAACGCCGTGCTTATATATCGCAGCTACGGCAACGGTTCTATATCGAGAGGGTTGATTAAAGTGATGAAGGAGCGGCTTCGATAAGGCTCACCTCGATCGACACCGATTAAGCTTGCAAGCTTATATACTGCTACATATCTATATACATAACGATCCTGCATAGATACCATACGTATATATGTATATATGTATACAAACATAAATACGTAAGTACGTATGATTGTTAATTTGAAATGTTTTATTGCGCAAAATTAAAAAAAGATATCAGTATGTAATACGTATTATGTATTGGGTTGAACAGTGACTAATTTTTCCGAATGAATTTTGTTACATTATTTGTCGAATACTTTTTTTTTAATCGTAGTAGTAGTAGTATATATATATATATATGTATGTGTGTGTGTATATGATAATATTAAAATATAGGAATTGAGATTTGACTCTTTTAAATATCGTAAGAATTATCAATATAAAAATATACATATAAATTAATAAATATAGAGGTATATAAAATTCTTTTTTTTTTTTTTTTAATTTGTTTAGAATAGTATTATATCTATTTGGGAAGTCATAAAAACTTTGTTTTCGTTGAAATTTATAAAATGATAATATTTATTAATATAAAAAGAAATATTCCTTTTATGCATATATGAACTAATATTAGAATATTTTATATAAATAGTCGGTAGGAAAAAATGATGCATTTAAAAACGAATGAGAAATATCTCGACGATTATTTCTCTCTCTCTCTCTCTCTCTCTCTCTCTCTCTCTCTCTCTCTCTCTCACTCTCTCATTTTTAATTTCTCAGGATTTTCATATTTCTTGACTCATATTCGTAATTTATACCAACACAAAGAGAAAGATTGACCCATTTAACGTAATAATACAATTCAAAGTTCAAACGATCTTGATTTTATTTATTTTCTTTCATCTTCGTTATATAAATATATAGTTATTCGATCTAAGTCTCTTCAATTTATAACATCGTGAGAAATCTCTCCCTTCTAATCATACGACAGAACAAGATCACACGTGGCACGTAATATTATCCAGAATAGTCGAATGAAAATGTCAGTGCATCCGCTACCTACCCGTCCGACTTTTAACATAGGAAGAAATAAGGTTCAACCTTTATAAGGGCGACACAAATCATGCCACCACGTTTGTTGATCGTCGTTGATCTCGAACGAAGCGCGACCCGTTAAACTTAACAAAGTTTACTCGGTTTATTCATTCTGAGAAATAAAATTTCGGTAAAAAATTGGTCTATTAAGAGAGGGGAAAACAAAAAGAAAGAAAAATTATTCCATTCTTCATCTTCGACATTTATATCAATTATTAAAATCTTCATCCTGATATAGTAGCCTAGTAGTTTAGACATTAAGCATTTTTAGTTTTTCTTTAATAATAAAAAAAAATTTTGTTCCATAAAAATTAAAGAGAAATTAAAGAAGCAAAAGAAAGGGAAAATACGAAGGGAAAATACGAAGGGAAAATACGCTGCTGTGTCCCTGGAAGTGGACAAGTTAATGCGACAGTGACGAATTAGTGTTTAGTAATTATCGAATCGAAACCGAAGTAAAATCGATGTCGACGAGGTTGTGATGCATTTACTACGTGACTGTCTCTTTTATTCCATCGTGGAAACCCTTCGAGAGTAAG
The DNA here is from genome assembly GCF_014466175.1 of Vespula pensylvanica. Taxonomy (NCBI): domain Eukaryota; kingdom Metazoa; phylum Arthropoda; class Insecta; order Hymenoptera; family Vespidae; genus Vespula; species Vespula pensylvanica. The sequence goes on from NC_057694.1 coordinate 6,440,843, forward strand.
AAGACATAAGAAAGATGAGACAACGCGGTTCACGACGTATTCGTCCTCGACCTCGTTCTCGTGAAAACGAGACGAACTTGACCAGTCCGGTATCCCACGCGGATCCTTCTTCCCTTATCGATCGATCTAACGACATTACGAAAAGGTATCCAAGCGCGGACGAGAACGTCGTCGAGGGTCCACATGGGGACCTTGGAATAGAGGCCCTTCCTGTTAATGAACGACGTACGAGATCCGAAAGGTAGCTGCAGCTGATTAATATATCGATCATTAGATCGATAAAATATTTCATTGAGTATTGATTATTGTTTTGAAACGTAGTTATTATTAGTATGTAAACAAACAAACAAACAAAAAAGAAAAACAAAACGATCGTAATTTTCTTTCTTTTTTTTTTTATGGGGATTAAAATGATAATATCTCTGTGATATTTGAATCGATGATATATCAACGTGATCACAACCTACATCGAGTATGATTTCATTGATGCCAGATATTCGCCATGACTTTTAACGTCATTTCGTAGAATGGAATTAATTCTTGGTATTAGCGTATATCGTTTCCGAGTAAAGAACGTGGGTAGTTACCATTAAGTCATAGTCCCATGTGAATGTTCTTTGAATAAGGCTTTAGAAAACACCTCGTTACATTAGGAATGTTTATTCAAAGCATTCGATATAGGGTAACTGCCTACGTTAAAAAGCTTGTGTTGTAAGCTAACGATTGACTACAGGGCTTATTTCAGTGACTGCGATCCTTCCGGAACATTTCCTGGAAATTCGGCTGGTAGTTCGTCGAACAGCAGTTTATCGACTAGAAGTTTGGACAGTCCAAGTACGAGCCTG
>NC_057694.1:6441787-6485054 GCF_014466175.1 Vespula pensylvanica
CATCGACAGATCAGCCTTCGATAAGTTCGATCATCCAACCGTTCAAGAGTTCAAGAATCTCGATATAACTAAACGCAAACTGATTTATGAGGGTCCATTGCAATGGCGTAGAACCGAACAGAATAGAGCAAAACCGGTCGATTTGCATGTCGTTTTACTCGACGACACGATATTTTTCTTGCACCGTCAAGATGAAAAGTACCTGTTAAAGTTTATTAATACCAGTCAAGCGAATTCCGTGTTAAGCCCTATCGTAAAAGTATCAACGGTACTTGTCAGGCACAATGCCGTGGACAAGAACTCTTTGTATTTGGTCAATACCTCGCAAAATGGGGCACAAATTTATGACCTGGTGGCTGCTTCTCCAGCCGAACGCAAGTTGTGGTGCAAACACATTTCAGAAACGGCCGAAGCGTATAAGACTCGTGATAGACAAGGTAGAAGACCCACTCCACCTACTACACTGCCAGAAGAGTCTGTATCTGGAATGGATGATACATCTTTGGCCCTGCCTAGTCATGTCGAAGGGAAAACAGATCATACCGCGGAACAAGAACATGAACCAGAACACGAACATGAACGTGAACCAGAAGTAGAGTCTGAATTAGAACGAGAACATGAACAGAAATTAGAATCGGAACAAGAACATGAAAAAGAGCAAAAGGATAGGTCTGATAACTTAGGAAATATTGAAAAAGAGGAAGACGGTGGTGGCCCGGATACCGCAAAAGCTGAACCTTCGACGAGCGATTCATCACAACAACATCAACCACAACAGTCTGAGTCACCAACAGCACGAGGTAATTTCTATGATATTAATCACTTTCATAATTTGATTACTCGACGCTATGCTACAGGAATAATAATCAATATCCTTGAAACAGTTATTATTTGATTGTTTCCATATGATGCCCTTGTAATATAGTAAGCTTTGATAATAATATCATCCCCTTTTAATCAACAAAATATCAAATTAACAATTACTATAAAGTAGTAGGTTCGTTATTAATTCTCTTTGATCAATTAATATAACTTTGAATAATCAGGTATCGGGGAGCCATTGCGTATGGTCATCACAGAAATCTCGCTTATTGATCCTCTTGAAGTACACGTGGAGGTACCATCTGTGCATGTTGCAGAACCAGTTCTTACAACAATAGGTATTCTTCTTTTTATATTTTAGATTATCTCCATAATCCAATATGCTCCTATTATATATATATATATATATATATATATATATATATATATATCTCTTATTTATTTCAATATTTCTATTATCGTACTCAATTTCTATCTTCGGTATTTCCAGAATGTCCAAGACGTGTAGGAAATTTACGTAGGTAAGAATTAGAAGCGGAAGAATTGGCAAGAGGACCTGGGTAGCTTAATGGTGGTTAGAGCAGCAGTCGCCCGACAAGCGAAAAGTCTCCTCGGGTTCGAATCCCGGTCCAGCCACCCAACCCATTTTTTCCGCCTGAAGTCTTCTTCACAAATAAGATATTCGCCCGCAACAACAACAACAATACTGTCGTGTGTGCGAATTTGGTGGAGAATTGTATTCCCAACTAATTATGACACTTGAACATGGCAGCTGACAAAAGTTGCAGTTTTTAATATGTGTGTTCCTCTTTGGGCCCATTATTATAAAAAAAAAAAAAAAGGAAAAAACAAAAAATGAAATGAAATGAAATGAAATAAAATTGCTGAGGGTCACACAGTCAAGCTGGGCCGGAACGTAAAAAAGAATTTTATGGGGATAAAGGAATAATTAGAAGCGGAAAAATTGACAAGAAAATCTTGGATAACTTTCATAATAATGGTCAGAAGAGAGGTCAGCCCGGCAAAACCAAAAAAAAAAAAAGGAAAGAAATCCGGGATCAATTTTCAATTCTGGCAAAATCCATTTTTCTATCAACGTTGTAAAACATTGACGTGTCTTTGAAAAGTAATGAATAATACTTTACCAAAAGTTGAGATGTGTTTTTAAGAAAAACAAACAAAAATTGCAGAATTGTAACTGATATTTACCAATTGTTAAGAATGGAAAATATGAAAGAGAGAAAATATTTATGCTCTTATAAACGTTACGATCATTGCTTCGCAAAAAGCGAATATAATAATAACCTTTCTATATCGTTTACATTTTTAACGATTCGTTTACTATAGTAATAGTAATAGCTGTTTATTCGTTTTGAACTTCATGGTTTTGAAGAGTGAATCTATTTTTTACAGATTAAAATTTTCTATTTATTTTTATTTGCTTATCAAAGTGTTCTGATCGTTTTTCACTCACTTTTCCAATTATTGCTGTATTCACAGCTTTACCTTTCCTTTGTCTATGTGTATATATATATATATATATATATATATATATATATATATTATATATAATATATTATATATAGACATATATATATATCATTCTTGTAAATTATCTGCATTCATTTCAAAATGCTATTTTGTTTATTCTGTTTCAATAGTTTCTCACTGATTATATATATATATTTTTTTGTATATATATTTGTCTCTCTACATTTATTTTATAATTTTAGTTGTTTGCTTTACAAGATTCGAAAATTTGTACTTGCTAAGTATTCAACATCATTTTTATTGGGGAAAAAAGAAACATTTCTGCTGTACTAACGATTATTTCTTGGCAAACATTATTGCAACTAGTAACCACATTCATAAAGAAGAAGAAATTGAAAACACGTATATAAGAAATACAGAGAAGAAAATATTATGCTTATATATAATAGATCTATATATATATATATTTCGACATGTACATTCAAATGTATGTATATACTTATATAAGAGTAAATTCATCCTTTGAAACATATAAGAGGCGATCGACCGCCACATGACAATGGTCATTTGTTTATTATAGTAACTATACGTTACACATAGCGCTTAGATCAACGCGCAATAATCATAAGAAGAGATACGGCGTTTTTTTTTCTATAAACAATATGAATTTTTGAAAATATTTATATTACTACGTATATAAGGAAAGTTATAAGAAAATGAAAAGAAGAGAGACAAGATGAGTAACAAAAGTTTGTAGAAGAGAAATCTCACACAGAGAAGAGAAAATAAAAACAAACGCCTTCATTAACCCTGACATTCGTCGCTGCAGATTTTCTGAAGCATCTGTTGTCTCTAAAACTCTAATGGAATAACCGGTTAGTTATTTAACTTCTATTTTCAATTATTTTAATAATTCAGTCAACGATTATGAAAAGTGGTCTAAATCATATATTTTTTATTTCGAGATATTTTGATATTTCAATTTGAATTATTTAAGAATAATTTTATCTTTTATATTTTAATTTTAATAATAGTAGCGTATGACAAAATATGTATTTCAATATCTTAAATGAATCAGACCACTTCCGTGATCACGACTAAATTATCACAATTTATAATTTATTCTGTAGTCTTTACGTACTGCCTGCCCAATTTCAGTGAGTGACTCGGTGACACTAGGATGCGACTGCTGAACGCCAAATCAGTGTTTTCCGGCTAACGTAGAGTGTAAATCAATTAGAAGATACGACACACAACTGGAGTATTGATTAAATTATGTTCAAAACTGTACATTTATAATAATGTAAACTTAACAAGAAAAACATTATTGAAAAGCATAACAAAACTGTAGACATTGAAGAAGTATGTATTTGAAATTGAAGAGCGTGATTTGTGAGTGTAGTTTGAATGATGAGTGTAATAGATCGACTGAATGTAATTGAATGCTGTTGCAATTTTCAAGTTAGAAGGAAGGCTTAAATTTGTTTGTTAACCACTTTGTCTTCTTCTGACTGATCCCTACTAAATTGTAAAAGTTGTAGGGAAAGATATATATTGGCCAATCATTTAAAGATTTCCTGAAAAGGTACGAATAATAATTTTTCACAATTTTTAATCTTTGGACATTTTCCAAGGCTGCATGTGTGACAATGCTAACCAGTTTAAATACTGGGTAGTCATTATTTATGCCAGGTAGCATATCCCTGTTGCCATGTTGATTCTTTCCAGGCCTGTATCCGCTAGCTTTAGACTTGAGAACTTGTTGAAGTAAGAAATTTATGAACAGTTAATAAATTGCTTTCTTGTTCTTCAATTAATCTTTTACTTTCATCAGGTCTCTCGATTTCTAAAGATTGAGAAATGCATGCAAGGCCTTAACATTTCTTTTATACATTGGTATAATAATCTGATAAAAACAAATAAAAAGTAACGGTAATGATAGTTTAAACGAGTAGTGTTGGACAATTAACATCATTTTGCATTTTTTACAACAACGAAATGATGCGGAAGAACCATTTCTTAGATAACACTAAGACTGTTGCATTTTTGTAATACTATGAATAATCTGACATTTTGTAATATTTCTATAATTTCGAGTGCTACAAAAAGAAATGTAAACATGATATCTCGAATCTAATGAGTGTGCAAAATTTTGATTTATGATGAAATCATGAACTAAAATTTTTATTTGTAATAGAAATGACCCATTTTTTAAAGGATTCAATATGATAGCACAAGTATAATGTATGTGAAAAACGAATGAAGTTCATAAATGTAATATTTTTGCTCTCTGATCATCCAGATATACTTTCTTATATTTTGCAGTGTTTCTATTTTCTAATCAATAATTTTGCTCTCAATGTTGTACTTATCTCTTGGTGCTACATTTGCCTATGTGAGCAACAAAGTTCCTTTCTTAAATCACTGGATGTCTCTATGAATATGAAAATATTTTATAATAACTCTCTGATTAATAATATATCAAAATATAAATTACAATGAATGCAGTAATAAACAATGAATAGAAATGTAGTGGATCCAACATTTTACAAAAAAAAAAAAAGAAATATTACCTATTGTAACTTCACAATTATATATATAAATTGTTATAATGTCATCACAATGTCTGGATATGTTGAAGAAATCAAACGATCGGAATGCTAAAATAAGTTTATATATGATTGGAGTAATAATCACATGAGATAAAGAATTTATTTACTGACGTAAAATTTTACTGTTATCGTTCATTAATTCTTTATCTAATAATGAACTTCAAAGCATTATAAATACAACACTATGTATATGTATAAAAATATTTAATAACATTATTAGTTGATATTATTATTATTATTATTATTATTATTATTATTATTACTATTAATTATTATTATTATCATTATTATTATTATTTATTTTTTCTTGGCGTGACCCGAGTTACTCCTTTTGACGGGTTTTGCTACAGATTGAAAGTACATTGTACTATTATGGTGGTTGATGTCCTGAGCCGATGAATGCTCTGATTATTTTATTATTATTATTATTATTATTATTATTATTATTATTATTATTATATATTATTATATTATTATTATTATTATTATTATCACTATTATTTTACTGCATTAAAATACTTATAAAATTGTATATTTTTTGTAATCATTTTAAACACACACTATAAATACTTGAATAAGGTTAAGTGTAAATGTTTAATAATAGCATTGTTGATTCGTAATAATTTCTATATTTTCACAGAAAAAATCGTGCACTTGACAATAGAAAGATTTTATGTATATCTTTAGAAAAAGAAGTGCACTCTCTTCTTAGATGAATAATCTAAAATAAAAAAGAAAAATACATAAATATATGTACTTGCGGATAAAACATGCTTTTTAAAGAAAGAAAATGAAAATTGCTTCTCTTGTATCTTCATATAAAAAGAAAGATACCGTATATTCGTATATTAATTTGAAATTGTTTTTATTTTATGAAAAAATCAATCAGAAATGGAAACAAGTTTTCTCAGATAAATACGAAATACTTAAATATGTAAAATCAGCATATTTTTTGTACGTTATCTAAGAGAACACTGTATGATATAAATAATTCTCTTGATTCCATAGCGATTGATAATACATGTTTAATTGGTAAAAGGAGAACTGAAAGTTATGCATATTATATTTCTTATAGGCTAAAATAAAGAAATATAAAACCATGCTTTCAGGCATTATTTGATTGACATTTTTGTAAATATCTGTTTTTTATGTTATCAAAAAGATTTTCATCCAAATCAAATCATTTGTCAGATTTCAATCGTTTTAAAATGTATAAAAGTACATATAAAAACTAGGTTTTTTTTTCTATATATATATATAGAAAAAATGTGTTTATATATATATGTACACACATCATATATATATATATATATATATATATACACACATATTTTTTTTTCTCTTCATAACCTCGTCATATTTAAAACTTATACAATATGATCGTAAATATAAATATAATGTATTAATAAAAGTTATTACTCTCGTTCTTCCTTTATTTTTATTTAAATCTGATATGTCAACAGTACAGACAAAGTTGGTAAGAACTAAACACTAGTCGATTGAAAGACGTTCTAAAGATCAGATGCGAGAGTTTTTATGGTTATAAAATTAGTTCGTATTAACAGTTCGTTACAAGATTCAAAGTATAATAATATTTAATACATAATATTAATATAGAAGATAATATTAAATATCAAAGAAAATATTTCGTTGATAATAATATTTAAATAAAATCAAATTAAGTTCTAATAAATACAGTGTTCTTTGCTTAAATCAAAGAAAACGAAATTTTCAAGATAATATTAAACGCGTATATCGATATAAAGTAACAAGTCGAAAAATAAAAATGAGAAACATTGAAATAAAAACGAAAATCAACGATTCTGTAACGCTTGTTAATAAACTTGAGAAAATTACTAAAAGTAAGTGGACTGTTATAGAACAACATGATACTTTCTTTAATACAAAAACAGGTAGATTAAAATTGCGCCAATTTAAAGTAAGTATATATATCAATAAATAATCAACAAATTTAATAATTATTTTAATTTGAATTTTAATTTAATTAATACTTTGAGATATGATAATAGATAATACAAAATACTGTCATTTTACAGGATAAAACTGGTGAAATAATTTATTATGAAAGACCTAATATTATAGGTCCTAAACTTTGTAATTATCAACGAATAAAAATAAAAGCTGAAATATGTGAAAGTTTAAAAAATATATTAACCATTTGTAATGGTATTGTAGGAGTTGTAAAAAAAACAAGACGATTATTTATCATCGATCAAACTAGGATACATATCGATGATGTACATGAATTAGGTAGTTTTTTGGAATTAGAAGTATGTAACGTATGATTTAATAACTAAATAATCACATACATATTATAATTGTATATATAAAAAATATTCATACATCTATGTGTTTGATATTTTTCTATTCTAGGTTGTTTTACACGATGGTCAAGATATTGATTATGGAGAAAAAATTGCACAAGAAATAATGAAACAATTAGATATTGCACCAGAAAATTTAATTTCCGAAGCATATGTAGATCTACTTAATAAAGCTAAGAGTTTGTAATAACATATATATTTGTATTTTATGGATGGAGAAATTCTTTTTCAAAAAGTATTATAAAATATTGTGTGTGTGTGTATATGTATATATATATATATATGCATATATATATGTATATGTATATATATATATATATATATATATATATATATAAAATGCAACTAAGTATTATAAAAAATAAATCATTCTATTTTGTTTATACAACTTTTACATGAGTAATAAAGAATTATTTTTGTTTCAATGATTATATTTGTACAATTTAATAAATATTGAAAAATTTTATAATATTTCTGTAGATTTAAGCATCTTTCAAATAAATACGTGTACCATAGAAATGCGACTTACTGTACATTCTTTGTAGGGACCCTAGATTAATAATTCGATTGTTGTTTAGAACTTTCAGTAAGAAAATGTGTTAGTTGATTTTGGTAAAAAGTTGTTTTGATTCATAGGAAATAAATATTAGTTTGTCAAACCTTGGCAGTATTTTTGATTTTCTTACTAAAAAATGGAGACTAAACCAAAGAATGAATATTTACTTGCTCTAAAAGGTAATACATATTTGACATATATGTATATACATATATATATTGATGTTTATATATCGTGTAATGTGAAAGAAAAGAAAAACAATAATATTACAATAGTAATTATTTACATTTAAATATGTATTTAATATTTTTTTTTTTTTTTAATGCCAAATATGTGAAATTAACAATTTTATACATTTTTTCTAGTAATGAGGTTAACACGACCCACTCTTGCCAGTCCTGTAGTTGTTACTTGTGATTCCATAGATTTACCAGGTAATACACTCAACAATGAATTAAAAAATGATTGCACATCATTGCAAGGAATGGAAACACTTGCTATTGGGCAATTTATGGTATTACCGCAAAGTTTTGGGTATAAGTTTTTGTAATACTTAAGTTTTCTTTACTTAAAATATATGAAGTATTCTGTAATAGTATAATATAATATAATAATAGATTTGTTTATATATTTCAGAAATATATATTTAGGAGAAATATTTTCAAGTTATTTATGTGTACATAATGGTAGTAATCAAATAGTTAAAAATGTGACCGTTAAGGTAAGTGTTAGAAATTAAACATTTTTTAAAAATAAGAATATAAATATTTTCACTATATATTTTTACAGGCGGATTTACAAACAAGTACTCAAGTTATTTCATTATCGTCAGGAAATTCAGAAGTCAAGGAGTTAGCTCCGGATAATACAGTGGATGAAGTTATTCATCATGAAGTTAAAGAGATAGGAACACATATGTAAAGTTAAACAAAAGTTAAAAATTTTTTATTGAATTGACAATTCTTGTAATTAAATTTTTATATCATTTTAGATTAGTATGCGAAGTTAGTTATGTACCTGCTAATTTAATGGGTCCTCCACAATCATTCAGGAAATATTTTAAATTTCAAGTAGTTAAGCCTTTGGATGTAAAAACAAAATTCTATAATGCAGAAGTAAGTATCAATGATAAGATATAGGTAATAGTAAGATTAAAAAAATAACATATGTTTTTGCATAGTCTGATGAAGTGTATCTTGAGGCACAAATACAAAATCTTACAGTAGGTCCAATTTGTTTAGAAAAAGTGTCATTGGAATCGTCACATTTATTTAGTGGTAAGTAATAACATTATTAAATAGTTCTTAATTGAGATATTACATTAATTGATATTACATTAAAAAATAATCTTTTTTTAGTATCAACATTAAATAAAAATGAAAAGGGAGAATGCATTTATGGAAAAATTAATTTATTGGATTCTGGTTGCAGTAGACAATATCTATATTGTTTAAAACCTCAGTTAAGCTTACAAAAAGATCCTAAAATGATGCATAATGCTACTAATATTGGGAAATTGGATATTGTATGGAAAAGTAATCTGGGAGAAAGAGGACGACTGCAAACAAGCCAGTTACAAAGAATGGTTCAATTACTTATTTATGATGCAAAAGATTTGATAATAATTTAGATACATGGAATAATACTTTTTTTTTGTTTGAAAATAGGCACCAGAATATGGAGATTTAAGAGTTATTATGAAAGATATTCCATTGAAAGTTTATCTAGAAGAACAAGTGAATCTTAATTGTCACATAACAAATACTTCGTATGTATCAATTTATATTTTTTGTATATTTTTTTTTATCATAATTTGTTATAAAAAATAAATGCATTTTACTACAATTTTGATTATTTATTGTTAGAGAAAGAAGTATGGATTTGTTATTGAGTTTGGAATCAAGTGATTCAATTGCATGGTGTGGAATATCTGATAAAATAATTGGAACATTAAAGCCTGGAACTTCTATTGATGTACCTTTGAGTTTAATACCATTAGATACTGGTATTACTGTGAGTACATTTCATATATAAAAAAAAATCTTTAAAGTATAATATACAAATATAAAAATTTTATTTTACAGATTATATCTGGCTTAAAGTTAATGGATACTTTTTTGAAAAGGGTATATGACTATGATGACTTAGCACAAATTTTTGTCAACCAATTGAATTAGTGTGATCTAGGAAAATATTTATACAATGTATATTTTTTGTATATATTTAATTTAAAAATCATACTATAATAATGTATTATTATTATTTAATATTTATTCAAAGATATGCATCTATAGTAGACATTTTTTTAGTTTCACTGACAGCTCCAACAGCACATGCCAATAATGTTTGAACATCTTGAGGTTCGTTTCCACCAAAAATGTAACCATTTGCCTTATCAACAGCATTTTTCACTTGTAACAAAAGTGCTTGATTGGAAACATCTAATGGTATAAAACTTACAAGACTATAATCCTCAACTAAAGAAATTAAAGCTGCATTAAGTTTTTTGTACCTATATATAACAAAATTTATTATCATTTTTATAGAAAGTTGAGTTTAAATTGTAATTGTCAAAAAATTAAGTAACTTACTTTGCTGTAAAAGGATCCTCATCTAATTTCTCTAGGAGATAATTTAAATCAAGTACTTCTGTATAAAAATCTATATTAAATGCTAAACGATCGCTAAATTTTTTCATTTCATCAAATTTTGTCATAATGTTAACATGAGGTAGACCTAATTGTAACATAGTAGTCGTACACAAGATTAGAGATGATAAATATTTTCCTGTAAAGAAACCATAAATCTTTATATTTAGTTTATAAATATTTAAATGTATATATAAAATCTTTCAGAAAATACATATACCTGGATCGCTACAATGATGTGAGTCTACAAGATGTACACTACACAATCTTACTAAATTCTGAGTCAATTTCTCAACAATTGAACTAACAGATTTATGATGTGTATAAAGTTCAACCTATTTATAACAAAGTTATAATTCAATAATGTATTTGCGTAGACAATTTAAATACTGATGTATAATTATACCTGTCCTGGGCAATCAAAAATAAGGTAGTAATCCTTTAAATTTAAAATTTTAGTAATCAACCATTTGACATTTGCTTCTAAAAATTCCATACAGTAAACTAATGCTCCATTTGGACCAAGACCATATTCTGACATTACTTCTTCATGTTTGATTAGTTCAGATATATCTACCAATGGGGTATATTCCATATTTTCATTAGCTGGATCTGATGGTAAGAAAATATATTTGTATAAACTAAATAATTATAAATTAATGTTATATTTCACATACCAATGTTGATAACAGCTACTTTTCTACCTATTTGCTCCAGAAATTTACACATTGCATTACAGTAAGTAGTTTTTCCACTACCAGGCGGTCCAATGACCAATTGTCCAAATATTAAACTCATATTTTTTATCAATCTTTAGATTACCACAATTTCAACTGATTTATACTATCAGTTATAACTTTTAATATTTCTTTATTATAGTCTTTTAAAGATATTGACAACAATAAAGGTTTATCTATATTTATTTGTTCTGCAATATATCTAGCAGCAGCATGAACATCAATTTCATCTTTACCAAAGATAACACTGAAATTTTAATTTAATTGTATTAGATAGAGAGGGAAAAAAAACTTTAGAAATAAAAATACTTACTTCGTAGAGAAAATATTGCTGTTAAATTGATTTAAAGCTGATTCTCGATTAACTGTAATTAATGATCCCAGTTTTTTGAAATGAGAAATAATTATGAATATACGATTACTAAAAATAAAATATGATTTTAGTTAACAGTCAAAAATGTTGTTAAATATTCTTGAACATTTTCATATTTGTTGTTACTTTTACCTGTAAATTGTTACAGCAATATCTGTATGATATCCACAAGTATTAATTGCAAAAATATGACTCATAGTTTTTCACGCATTTCTGTAAAAATAATTATCACTTAAATCATAAAAAATTATATAAAGAACTTAACAACTATATTCTTAAAACTATTATAAATTCAATTGTTCTATAAAAATATTTTAAATTTGAAGTAATACTTACAACCAAAATTTTCTTTGTTTATAATTTTCTTTTTTTTTCCAATCGCTCTTATTTATAAATAAACGAATACTACAAATATACAACAAGCCACATATATGTAGATATAATAATTTGATTGTTTCGATTGACAAGTATTGTTTACTATTTAGAATTGCAATAAATTGTTATACTTTTTTCTCAATCAAGAAATAATAATCTGAGGATTTCTATTTCATGAAAGATACGTCTTTTTTTGTCTTGTATGTATGTCTTGAAATTGTCGTTATTACATATGCGATTCAATTATAATCGACTTTGCTTTTCCAAAATTAATGGTTAGAACATTTGATTTACTATATAAATACGATAAGATTTACCAATAATAAGGGGATAAAAAATGTGGTTGAAAAATAATAGAAAAATATGATACTAGTAATGCCCTTAAACCAACATCATGTTTCGCTGCAAAGGCGCTAGGTGTCGCATGTGTCATCGGTAATATAAAAATATTATCAGCATTTCGTCTAGAGAGAGTTGATTTTATGGAGAACTCTTCATTTTGGTGTCGATCAAGAGAGAATTAACTATTTGAGAACAAAAGTGCAATAAAGGAGACGGAGACGGAGACAGAGACGATTATTATTTATTTAAGGTGGAATAAAGCTTTACTACATTGAAATTATTTAGTGGTATATTTAGTTCAGATTTCTGGAAACATTATTCGATATCTACAATAGAAAAAAAAGGAACTGTAATAAAAACTTTATTTTTCCTTTATATACAATCGCATCTCTGTTCTTTACGTCTTAGTTCTTTCTAATTGTTCGTCCTTCATTAGGACTAGACAAGATATTGAAATGTTCCTATATTCTGACAACTCATGTGCTTTTTATTGACTCTGTCGCGAAGTGCAATATTTGCACATAGGCGTCGCTATCGTCGTTTTACCGACGCGACTTGTCCAAATGTTTATGTGTGTGTGTATGTCACAATATGTAGAAAACATTTTCATTGGTTGTTAATCTCCATTATATTTTTCATTTTTGGTTAGAATTAGGAAGTTATCCTCTACATTTTTACATTCTAAGATCGACTCGCATCGTGAAGTCTCGTATGGACGAGTTATCGCCATCATCGTGTACTTAGTAGAAAAATATCTTCGAGAATAGGTGCAAATGTATGTGGTACAATATCTTTATTTTCATATATTCTTTTTCGTTAATTGCAATTTTTTATTGGTATTTCAATTTCAGCTGAATTAGTGTATAGGTCAAGTTAAAATCTCAGGTTGGTTGGCTACCACTATTGCTGTGTTAACAATGTCATTATTTAATAAACCAAAACGGAATATTCGTCGGCGACCTTTCAATGACGAGGACGAGGATAATGAAAACAGGATGGAAATTGAAGATACTCAACCTGTCAAAGTAAAAGCTAAGAAGAAAGACAAACCAAAACAAACGCTCCTTAGCTTTGGAGAGGAGCTAGAAGAAGGTAAGTGTAACATCTATTATTGCATAAAATATAAATATTAATTTATTGTATAAGGATATAGAACAACAATATTGAAAGATATTTCTATTATCAAAAATTGTGATAATAGCTTATCAAAGTTTATTTTTTTTATTTTCTTTTTTTTTTTTTTTTATATTATTTTTACATTATGAAATCAAATGTATTTGTACGATATGTTCAATGTAACAAGCTAAGGATTTGATTCGTATAAATATAATAATATATAATATTAATAGTTTAATAGTTCTTTTTAATTTCATGTTAAAAAGTTTATTTTGTAATAAATTAACTAAATTGTCATTAAAATGATATAATTAAGTTTAAATTTAATTATACAGGTTAGATATTTATGAAATTGTACGTATCTTATATATATGCTTCTATAATCTTATGACTTTATTATAAATATTGTAATCAATAAACATAAAATTTTATGATTTGCGATATAAATTAATGGAAGAGAAATATTTTATATCCTAAAATATCTTGGATATAAAAAATTCATGCTTTAATTTATGAATTTCTAAAGAATTTTTAGTATGTCAAACGATTCAGGATTAATGCAACAATTAATGTTAATTTCAATAATTATATTCCACTGTTTAATGAAATTTATTGATTTTTTTAGCGGATGATGGAGAAGTTTTTAAGGTGAAGAAATCTTCAAGGAGCAAAAAACTGATGAAACAACTAGATCACGAAAGGAGAAAAAAGAAAGGTGAAGAGAAAATGCAAGTGGACTCTGAGCAAGCAAACATGTCCATTAAACAGGAAAAAGATTTAGAAATAAAGACAGATGATCTAGTAGTAAGCTATCTCTATGATGTATTATTATTATTAGAATTTCTCCAATTTATATTCAAGTATCAGTTTATTGCGTCTTAAAGTATATATTTGACACACACTCAAGGGGTATATACAACGAGAAGACATGTTCATTATTACCTGTATTATTTATAAATTTTATTTTGATAGAATGGATAATTGAGTTTTATAATACAGGATATATATAAAATAATATTTCATATTTGTGTACATAATATCAAGGTATTGCACAAATCAAATAATCTTCAATAATGAAATTTTATCAATTTTAAATGAATAGCCAGTCTTGTATTTATATGTGGTTCATATATTATTATTTTCAAATAAATTATATTGTTTATTCATGATAGCAAGAAAAGACGCAACTGTGTACTCTTACTATCTATAAAATATTTGTATATATATATATATGTATATATGTATATATTCTCAGATATTAATAATTTCAATCTTTTCAAGATTTTCACTTATATATTTCTCATATCTATTGTCAGCTTATCTTTTTATTAAAGAAGCATGCTATAAAGCTCTACAAATAACTACAATTTGTCACTATTTCAATTTTGTTTTCAAAAATAGTAATTTGTATTATTCTGTTAAGAAATCTTTAATATAAAAATATATTTTTTATTAACAGGTTAAAATAAAAAATACTGGACCACTGATATTAAATGGAAGAGCTGCATTGGCAGCAGGCAAGGACGATTATACATCTGATGAAGAAGATGAGTCTCGTTCTCATAAATTTCGAAAAAATACTGATAAAGCTGATACCATGAAGATACTGCTTGAAAGTGAGTTGAATGCGTGCATGCATACATATTCATAGATATATAATAAATAAGATTAAATAGTTTTTTTCTTATGTCTTATTTTAATATCCATATTTTCCAGGTGGCTGTATACCTGATGCTGCTATGATACATGCAGCTAGAAAACGTAGACAAAAGGCTAGGGAGTTGGGAACTGATTATATTCCTTTAGATGAACCAAGGTAATCATTATTGAAATAATATAGATGATTGTTAATACTTAGATGTAAATACTTAACGAATTATATATATATATATATATATATATATATATATATATATATATATACATTCTATGCAGTGATGAGAAAGGAAAATCACGGTTAATTAGAGAAGAAGATCATGATAGAAGCGACGATGATTCTCAAGATCGTATTGATATGACTGTCAATACGGAAGCACGAGATAAAGAGAAGAGGAGAGAAGCTTTTCTTGCATCTCAAGTTTCAAGTAAAAGTAAGTAATATATTATAAAGATTAATTAATATGAAAGTTAAAAAAAGATTTAGAAAATTGTCATATGATTTTTTTTTTTTCTTTCTTTAGTTTCTGCTGAAGAAAGTGAGAATGAAAATGAAGAAGAAGAATGGGAAGCTCAACAAATTCGAAAGGGTGTTACAGGTGCTCAGGTAAAAATTATTTTCTTTTATATTTTACCTCTGTGTAAAGATGACAAAGCTTAGTTTTGTAATAGAATATTGGTAAAAATGAGTTTTATAATACAGATTGCAGCAGCTCATCAAGATTCCATGATACAACAACAGTTCTCGTTAGGATTAAATGTAAATCAAATGGTTGCACCCGGAGTACCATTAGAAATGGTTATGATGCCAGCACCACCACCTCCACCAACCATTCAACCACCAGATCCAACGAAAGTAGTGCCAATTACTCCGCAAGAAGTTATTAATAAAATGCGTGCAAGGTTTTATTTCTTTTTTCAATTTACTTTATCTATAAAAACAACTAATACATATGTATTAGTTATATATTAGTTATATATATATATATATATATATATATACATATGTTGTATATTTCAAATGTATTGTTATATACAATATAATATATATATTATATAATATGAATGAATGAAAATTTATAGGTTGGATAGTTTACGAGAAGTACATTCGCGTCATCAATTAGATCAACATCAACTTGAACAGGAATTAGAGCAGACTGTGAAAGAATTGGATGAAGGCGAAGCTCGTGCGCCGCAGCTTGCACAACGCTTCAGATATTACCAAGAGTTGCGTGGGTATGTCACTGACTTGGTAGAGTGTCT
Source organism: Vespula pensylvanica (assembly GCF_014466175.1). Classification (NCBI taxonomy): domain Eukaryota; kingdom Metazoa; phylum Arthropoda; class Insecta; order Hymenoptera; family Vespidae; genus Vespula; species Vespula pensylvanica. The sequence goes on from NC_057694.1 coordinate 6,458,124, forward strand.
TGATGAGAAGGTGGGTTTATACGCTCTCACGTTTTTTTACGTGCACGGGGGTTTTCCATGCAGACTGTAACGACTGTTCAGATCATTCAGTCGATTTAATATTATCATTTGTTATAATGGAATATTTAAAAGGAATCAATTTTTTTCAAAGAATATAAGTGAATGATTTATACAAACAGATGACCATTTATATATATCTTTTATAGCTAGAGCAAAGCTCAAGATATATTAGAATGTAATGTTGAATTTATATATTAGATTATTTATGTATATTTATTCATATTTATTGTATATATATTTATTTCTTTTTTTCTTGAAATGAATGCAGTAATAAGGTAGATATCACATAAAATACACGTATAGAAGGAAGAAGGTAGCAATCACGTTAGTAATTATTCCATTAAGTAAAGAAATCTATTTATCCATTTATCTATTTTTTCCCGTTTATATCGTTTGTATTGCCGGGGGTCAAAATCTTCTCTGTATTTTTAGAAATGTATAACATAGAAATTAGTATAATTTTTGAGTATATATAAATGAATATATATTACAAAAGTGTGGTAAGTAGTTTCAATTAAAAATTTGTATGCTCACATATAAAAAAAAGAGAAGAGAGAGAGTATCGTGATAAAATGATATTTTTCGCGTGCTAGCGAAATTTATAAAATATTGTTGTTATAGAAAAAAATAAATAAAATAAACACAAAAAAAAATAAAAACCCATAAAATATATATTACTATAAAGAATATATATATTTTCTGGAGCATATATTCAATGTTAAATTGTTGTAACGTGCGAATTTTAATATATCATTTTTTGTTAGCTGCCTTTGGTTATTGGATTGGAGCAACGTTGGCTAGATCTATACGGAGAACGCTCAATAGAACTAATGGAAAGAAGAAGACAAGATACGAGAGATCAAGCCGAAGAAATTACAACTGCAGCAAGTCAGTTATTTCAGTAATTATTAAATGTTACAATTGTTTATTAAATTAACTAAATAACACCTCTATAATAGAACTACTAATAATTATATTTTGTCGTATTATTTTGAAAATATTTCTTGCAACTGTTTCTTTGTATTATTTAAATTATTTCATTTATGCATATAGGTATTATAACATGATTACTTTACAGGAGGTCAAGCAATAAGAAGAGGTCCAGAAGTCGAAGCACGTATTCGACGAGTTACGGAAAGGGAAGGTAGACGAGCACGTCGTAGAAGAGCTAGAGAATTAGCACCGACACTACCAAAGCATATAGATGGCATGTCCAGTGATGATGAGGTCACTGAACAACAAAATCTTGCATTTAAACAAGCAAAAGGTTGTATATTTATTTTAAACATTCACATTTTCTCCTTCATCTTCTCAAAAATGATTTCACGAGATAAAATAATATGCATTATATTATCACGTGTTTGTATTTTATTAATTTTTCAATTGAATTAGTTTAAAAAAATATTCAAACATATATTATATATATCTTTTATTTTGTTATTTTTAGAGGAAATTGATAAGGAAGGAAAAGAAATATTTGCTGATGTAATGGATGATTATTGTACACTAAGAGGTATTTTAACGAAGTTGGAATTATGGAGAGAAACTGATATAGATGCTTATATGGAAGCTTATGTATCTTTATGTATACCCAAAATTTTATCACCTCTTATAAGATTGCAATTAATAACCTGGAATCCTATCATGGTAATTCATTTATACGTCTTTAAAAAAATTTTTTCTTAATAATAAAACATATTTATATTTTATATTTAATTACTAGGAGAGTGCTGATATAGAAAGAACGAAGTGGTATAATACGTTACTATTATATGCATTAGATAAAAAAGAAACAGAAGATTCATTGAAACGAGACCCTGACGTAAGATTAGTACCGCTTACTGTTGAAAAAGTTGTAATACCTAAATTAACAGGTAATAACTAATTACACATTTTATTTATTGAAATTAATACTCATTTAAAACTATTAATAAAAAATTTTATTTATTTTATAATTTTTAGCTATCGTAGAAAAAATTTGGGATCCAATGTCTACTTCTCAAACATTACGTCTCGTTGGTACAGTAAATCGACTTATTAGAGATTATCCAAACTTGAACGATACAAGTAAACCGTTAGAATCATTATTTAATGCCATATTAGAAAAAGTAAAAGCTGCTGTTGAAAATGATGTTTTTATACCAATTTTTCCTAAACAGTAAATATAATTAATTCAGTTAAATAAATCTTGACTTATAGTGTTTTCAGCTAAACTAATAATGTTTATTTATATCATGTTATTTTTAGAATTTTGGATAATAGGCACCAATTTTTTCAACGACAATTTGCAATGGCAGTAAAGTTATTACGAAATTTATTAAGTTGGCAAGGTCTTCTTGGAGATGCACAATTAAAAAATTTAGCATTAGGATCGCTATTAAATCGATATCTTTTGGCTGGCTTACGAGTCTCATCTGCACCAGATGCACTTTTTAAGGCGAATATGGTAATTATTTTAGTGCAATAAAATCTAACATACAAATATATATATTGACCAGTAACTTTTGATAACATATTATAAATACATAAATAATATTTTTATACAGATTATGAGTACTTTACCACGAGCTTGGTTGCAAGGTGAAACAATAGAACATCTTAGAATGTTTGCCACTCTTATTCAACAATTGAGTGAGCAATTAGACCAAGCGAATCCAGCACATAAGTAAGTCAAAGAAAAATATATTTATTTCATTTTTATTTGTATAAAAATATATACGTAATGATCCTTCAATTTTAGAAGTACTAAAATACAATTGAATTAAATGTTTTAGTGAAGCTTGGGAATATTCTAAATCCATCCTGAAGATAATTAAACCTTTGTAATATAATAAGGTAGAATGTTCTTAGTATCATTTATTTACATTTTATAATTAATAATTGTTACCCATCCATAGTTTTATACACTTAGAGATAAGAAAATATTATATAGTATACATTGTAGTACAATTACAATTAGATGTATAATATATATATATATATATATATATATATATATATATATATATTACGCGCGCAATACATATTATTTTATATAGTAGTAACTCAGGCACTATATAACACATCTTTAGACATAAAAACGAAAGATAAATAAAAATAATACACTTGCTACAATTGTATATAATATGGTGCACATTAAAAAATAAAATTGTAAATATTTAATATCTCTTAAACAATGTTTTTCTTTAGAAAGCATTAAATAGTGTGTACCATTAGTTATCTTGGCTAAATAAAAAAACATGAATTTTCTTTCATGTTTCTTTATCTATTTTCATATCTAAATAAATTAAAAAAAAAAAAAAAAGAAAAGACTTATTATATAGTATAAACATGCACCAGTGTTGAATTACAAAAAAAATACTATGCAATAGTATACAATTTCTTTGTATGATGTGTCAATGATAAAATAGCGTGCGTGTGTGGCGCGTTCGTGAGAGTGTGTGCGTGTATGTGTGTACATATATTGATAATAACACAAAATGCCTCTTTTTTTTTAAATTTAAAATAATTATAAGTCATATATATATATATATATATTTTAAGTATCATATATATATATTAAGTTTACGTTAATTAATCATTGTAATCACCATAATATATCATAATACATGCCATGCTATTTTATATGATATAACATCATATTTTCGTTGGTATCTGCTAACTTAAATTATTGCTAATTTTATTATCATTTAATGAATCGTTTAATGATATTTTTTTAGATGATTATATATACATATTATTTTATATAGTAGATATGATTATTTATCAATAGCTATCTGCTTTGGTAATACTAGGAGTTGCTTTAGTTGCATCGAACACATCATCATTGAAGTTATTTACTCTCATTAGCCTTGTTTTATTCAATGATAATAATGAATAAAAACGAAGGAGATATACGAATATTTAAAAAGAATTTATTCCGTTTTGCGTATAATAATGAATATACTCAACGTATGGACGGTACATAAGTGACGTTATATTTCGTTAAAAGTTTACAATGTTGTATCAATTTTTAAAATCTCTATCTTGTATTTATTTTCTTTCTATTTTATAAAGATTATGTAGAAAAGCAAAGATAATATGATATACACAGTCTATACCATGACAGATAATTTATTGAGAGGATAAACATACATAAATGATTAATACAACGTATTTGTGGGTCACAGAGATAGGAGATGTAAGGGTCATCTTTTGACTTCCATGAACTCAGTTCATTTTAGTTGAGTTACGATCACATACATCATGAGTATTACAGGTATAATTTATTTTTCTTTCTTTATATTTATTAGATTAGTATTTTTTTAATGAATGAATTTAGTGTTATTATAATACGAAATTTTTTAACTTATAACGATTATGGAAACATTATGATGTTAATATTTAAGTAAAATGGATATCAGTAAAGCATAAAATATAATTTAATATTTTACATATAATTATATATTTTACACATTTGTATTTTATTTCTCTCTCTTTCTCTCTTTCTCTCTCTCTCTTTCTCTCTCTTTCTATATATGTATATATGTATATATTATTTTTGTTTTGTAGATAACAATTTTGTTAAATATTTTCTTGCATGGAAACTAAGAAGAATTTTTGTTATTATATTACTATGCAGCATACAACCAATATACGGTTTATTTACCCCAGAAAAGGAATATAGATATTTGTATAATGCTACTTCTAGTTCAGGTGTCTTATTACCATCCAGTGCTACATCTTCATGGGGTTTAAATGGAATACTTATAATTCAAGCAAGAGAAAATGTTGCAGTAATGCAGGTATTTTTTTACAGACTTTAAAATATTATTTTTAATTTTAAGCAAAAAATATGATACTGTAATATATATGAATTTTATAAACAGTTTCAATCGTTAAAAATGAATATCTGGAATGGAAAAATTGGAGAAAAAGGAGAAGATATAGATATTAACGAAAGTGCTGAAGATCTTTTAATGCCTTTTGAAGTCACATATAAAATGGGACTTGTAGAAAATTTCACTATACAAAATGAACCTGTTTGGGTTACAAATATAAAGCGCAGTATAGTAGGAATATTACAACTGGATCTCTCTACTATTGAAAAGGAAGCAGCGTTCCATTCTATGGAAGCAAGTTGTTATAATATCATAATATATCATTTACAAATTATTATAATAATATTCAAATAGAGAGGAAGATAATTATACACTTTTTTGGAAATGATGATTTATTTTTTAATGTATTTGTAGATAAACCATTATGGTCAATGCAACATAGAATATGTTGTAAGTAGTGAGAACGATAATGAAAAAATAATTAGAAAATCTTTAGATCCACGGACTTGTATTGGTCAACCTTTTCGATTTTGGACCAATGTTCCAAGAATGCAATGTCCTCATTCTGAACAAGTGGGTTTTAACATACCATTTATTTTTCTAATTATTAAAAAGTTTATTTATGTATACAAATTCTTTAGGATCCCATTTTAAAATCTAGCGAACGATTATATTATGTGAGATATAATAACACTGTACAAGATATTTTATATATTAATGCAACAGGAGGAATTTATGTACAACCATTTCAAAGTTTTGGCGAAGCACATTTTTATTTTTCAAGGTATATTGTTTCTTTGTTTCTATAAAATTTATTGTTTAATAATAATAGAATAATATCTATGTGGAGTCTGTAGGCAGAATCTTCGATTAATTACTGTACAAGACACAGTGAATCAAATTTCATTGTACAATCCACATACTGTAACTTTGCAACATGAATTGCCAGAGGAAGATTTGACACAAGGTAGAGGAGTACTTGATAAAGATAGTATTTTTAAAGTTGTAAGTTATATTTTATTTTATCATTTATTTTGATATTGCGTTCTTTTATTTTTTTAACAAAAATATTTCATTTTTACAGATAGGAAACTTATTAGATCGATTAAGCCAAACACTTGAGACTCCTGGTTTAGATACTGAAACAAATAATCTACATAACACAACTATTTCTATTCTTCTCTATTATCTTGGAATGTTAGACCGTACTGATTTAGAAATCGCATACAATAATATTTCAGGAACTAGTTACAAAGAAGAAACAATACGGTATAAAAAAATAATATTTTTTTTATATTTTATTTATATAGAATAATGTAAATATTATTTTAATTGTTGTAGGAATATGTTTTTGGAAGCACTTCCACAAATTGGAAGTAAAGACTCTGCTTTGTTTATATTTGATTTAATTCAAAGTCATAAAGTATCAGATATAATAGCAATACAACTTCTAACTCAATTACCATTTCATATTAGGAAGCCAGATGTACAATTATTAGTAACTTTACGACCACTTCTAAGTTTAGAAAGAGAAATTTCTACAGAAATTCAGAATACTGCCATTCTTTCATATGGTACATTAATTTATAAAATATGTCTTGTATACTGTTCGTACGAAATACTTGACGATTACGTACGTTTCTATCTTGATAAATTTACAGGTATGCTTACAGAGTTCTTTTAATTTAAGTCTAAATAATATAATGACATTAATATTGAAATATTTTCTAGAAAGTACTGAGTATGAAAAAAAAATGATATGGTTGGAAGGTTTGGCAAATATACAATTAGGAAGAGTAGTTGAATTTTTGGAATCTATAGCAAGTGGGAAAAATGCAGAATCACGTCATTTTCGTGTACTTGCAGCTTGGGCATCTCTCCCATCTGCACCTTTAAGACCAGAAATTGTAAGAAAATCTATAAAATTTTATATATATTTTATTATTGAAATACACATTGTTGGATATTTTATTATACATTCTTTTATGCATAGATATATCCTGTGTACTGGCCAATGTTGGTAAATAAGACCGAGCATTTAGAAATGAGAATAGCTGCATTGACATTGTTAATTGTTTCTAATCCAACACCAAGTAGATTAATATCCTTATATTGGTATATGAAAACTGAACCAAATCTACATTTATATAATTATTTTTATACAACCCTAAAATCTATGGAGCAGACAACATATCCCTGTTATCTTCACATGTATGTAGAAATTATTTTAAATATGTATATATTTTGTTTTATGTTGTAATTATTTTTTTTTATTCAGGGGAAGTATAGCAGCACAATTTACACGTGTACTTCGTAAACCATCTAATAATAAATTATTACTAACTGGTAATTATCTGTTCGACTATAAAGATACATACAGAAAATTTGGAGCCATGCTTCATGGTATTGTTATAGCAAATCCAGCTACAAATATACCAGAAGCAATGTATGTTACTTTGAATAATTATGGGAGTGGTACTACTATAAATCATGTATCTGTAAGTATAATATCTAGTTATTACATTTAAAAAATATATCAATGTCACATATATTTATATTATTGATTACTTTTATTTATAATGTGCATATTATTTATAGTTGTATATCAAAGCAGAAGGTCTTCTACATTCCTTATCAACTTATCTTGAAAATCCAACACAAGTTAAAGATATACTGAATCAATATAAATTAGATAGAAAAGAAATTGCACCAGTGCATTTAGAAATAATTGCACAAGTCCAACAAAAGACTGTTTTATGTTTACATTTAAATCATACAAATATTGCAAAAATTGTTCAATGTCAGTATATTATATTTAATTTATTACTAATACCGAATAATTCTTTTATATATAATAAGAGAAATAAGTTATATTTAATATTGTTTTCTAGATTTAGCTTCGTTACCTGATAATATATATCAAATCTACCAAAATACAGAATTTCATATTAATCAACAACGAATCAATATCCCTATAACTATGGAATCAGTACAAGTAACAGATATGGGTACAAATGTAAGACTTAGCATGACAGCAACATCATTATTTTCAATGAGAGGAAATTTTATACATTCAGATATTGGACGTAATAATCATGTTATATTAAGGTACATACTAACTTTGTTATGTTGAAATTTTACAAAAATTTTTTATTTTAATATATATTCTTAGAACGTCCATTCATGGAAGTGAAATAATTGAAAATTATAATCCATTGGTTGATTTGTGGCATGCAGCAGAGAGAGCACAATCTATCCATGGATATCTTCCTATTAATATTACGATTGGATTAGATGAGAGACCATTTATCACATATAATACACCAGGAGGTATATTGACCCTTTTATTTTTTAAATATTGACATATACAGTTACTATATTTATATTTTCAGAACATTTTAAAATGGGAGTTGTTGCTCATGTGAGAACAGTTACTCATATAAGAGGAACTAAAACCCAAACAAAGTTAAAAGCTATTTGTCCTAATTGTCCGATATCATATACAGTTAGAAGAGAATTACCAATAAATAAATTGAAGGTAAACTCTTATTCAAATTATAATATATCTAATATTTACATAAAAGATAATAAAAATATCAATAAATATTTTTATCTAGACAATAAATTTATTTGAATTTGGATTCCCTGAGTTGGGAGGAAAAGTACTCACGAAACTTTTTGATTGTGAAAGTGCAATATCACGAGAAAAAGTAATAACAGATATATTATCATCCCACCAAGCTAATTACCAGTAAGTTTTATTTCATTTATATCAAATTTTAATTATTACATTGTTTATATAAATGACCTATATTTATTATTTATAATTTAAGGATTTGGCCAGGCATGAAAATAGTTTTGGCAGCAGTACATCTTTTAGATTATTTTACATATGTACCACCAAAAGGTAGCTGTGGATTAACTGTTTATGTAGAACCATTTGATGCATTGGTGCAAACTCAAGTTGGTATAAAATGAAATCATTCATAAATAATAATTTATTGATTCGCATAAACGTTGTCTTAAATATTTTTTGCTAAATAGGTAAAATTTGAATATGTAAAAAATAATAGACATCACATGATATCTTTGACAAATCGTGAACTTAATTCTCAACGTGTTTTATATCAATGGAATTTAGCTGCTCTTTATGATACTACTAGTTGGATTTCGGACAGTCTTAAAATCAAGGCAACTAAAATTACATCTGATGAAAAAATTATGAAGGTAATTTAGAAGTATATGAATAGTTGTAACACATATGCATTTCAATATATTCTTTTTAGTTTTGTATAGAAGCTGATAGAGAAATGGATTGGGAATGGGACTTTTTAAATGTAAATCCTCCTTCTCCTTCCAAATTAAAATTAGTTCTTGTTTGGGGACCATCTGATACTGCTAAAGGTAAATGTAGTGGTTCGTCAATCATATTAAATTTGGTTGGTGAAGTTAGTAAAGCACAAGTTGAAGAAAGTCAAAAAGAAAAATGGCCTTATGATCAATGCCGTAAAGAGTTAAAAAAAAGAAATTACGTTCCATACACTGATACTTGTTATGAAGCTTCGAAGGAATTATCTATCTTAAGAAAGTATCAATTTTTTTTTAACTACGAAAACGTAAGTAGATACAAATAGATTTGTTAAAATTATTCATAATGTATATGTTATTAACATTGTTAATTAAATTTCTCTTTCTATTTACTATATATAATAATATTATCAACAGTTACCAGAGCCACTGTCAAAAATCGTGTGGAAGTTAAGAGCCGTATATGAACTATTTGGTGGGAACAGTAATTATACCAATAATTCTGGGCAATTTCTTTTAAGTGCAGTCTTTCCTAAAAATTCTGACAGTAGTGAACTGGAATTAGATTCGAATAAAGTGACTATACAATATGATTCTAATTTCATTGAAAATTTTTTAATACGAACACGAATCCATAGATATATGGATAGTGTTCTTTTTCATTCATTTTTTAGTAAGTTTTTATATATATTTATTTATTAACAATGATATATATTCTTTCTTTTTAGGCACGTTAAAATAAAACTCTAAATATTCTTTTACCATCAATAGGCACATGTATTATAGAACCAAATATTGTACGATCAATTTACAATACCACAATTGTATTTAACTCACATAAAAATATATTATTACTTGGTCAATGCTATGATGATAATCCAAGATTTGCTCTTAGAGCTTCAAAAAATAATGTAATAGATGTATTTATTACTGATGAGACAGGTACTATAAAGATAATTCAATATTTCAATGGTGGACGTGTATATAATGCTACATCACATGTACCATTAGAAAAGCACGTATTCCAAAAATTTGGATCTAAATGGTATGCAATTGTTGTTAATAAGTATTATAATAAAATAATACTGATATTTGAAATAATACTGATAGTTTCAATTGTTCAATTACAATATGAAGTTTAATAATAAGAAATTATGTTGCAGGATAAAATTGCGCGATGAATCTGTTGACATATTGTTTCCTAATATTCTTTTATTTATGCATTGGACGCAAAAACAAGTTTTACTTTTGTTTCCTACTTATTTAACCGAATTCAGTTGTGGTATGTGTACAGTTAATAGTTCTATTACAAATAATTTTTATGAAGAATTATAGAGTGATTTATAATTTTATTTATATGGAACAAAATATTATATATTATATAAATACAAGAATATTATAAATTGCTCTTAATGTTCTAATGTAAATATTATGATGTATGTTAATATATTAGAGTACAAAACAGAATGGTAATTATGTTGTATATCACTCAATATTAAATATATTTTTAAGATTAAATTTAAATAAGTGTAATATTAAAATATGTTTCTATAAAATAAAAAAGAAAAGCTTTTGATGATTTTTTATATATAGTTCTATGATTAAAAGAAGTACTTTTCTTTATGAATGTTATATAATCTTCTGTAATACCGCAATATCATTAAACAGAATATTATTTTTCATGTCTTCATTTTCAATTCAATATATCTATTATATCTATTACATCTATTAAATTACAAATATTTTTATTTAAGGCATGTATCCAAATGTTCATTCATAATATTTTCTGTAAATAATTCCATGCACAAAGGACAAGGATACTTTTGATCTGTTGCACGAACTTCTTCTAAATTATCATTGTTATCATCAATGCATGATATAGATTCATCATTAAACATTGTTCCAATACATTCTTCTAAATGATCATTTAATGATATTGTAGATGGAATGATTGCGTTACAAATTAAACATTTTTGAATATCACGTATAGTGCTATTTTTTCTATAATCAGATTGTGCGTTTGTCTTTATAGTAGGACTATCAATAAATATACTATTAGGTGATTCAGAATCTGAAGAACTATTAATAATTATTGTATTAGGTGATGAATTTGACAGACGTTGTTCTGGAAGACATGTGTCAAGATGGTTATAAATATCAGTAATCTTAAAGCTCATATGGCATACTGGACAATCTGTGAAATCGGACTTATGTAAATTATCTAGTTTTTGTCGTTTTGTTGATGATGTATGCATTACATAACTCCGTTTAGGAGTAATAAAGATAGTATTTTCCATTAATGAAGTATCCATTTGACTATCAACATTACAATGTTGTGGAGTATTTTTTACATCATATGACTTTTTCTTATCTTTATTATCTAAACACGAATCTAGATGTTCGTTAATAATATTAACAGAAACAGTAACCTGACAAATAGGACAATTTACAAGATGACTGACATCTTGGTTTAAAGCATCACTTTGATTTGCACTTGTGGTTCCTTGAACAGATTTTATAACTCTTTGTTTTGTATTAGTTTTATCATTTGATGATGTCTTCTGTTGTGATGACGTTCGTTGCTGATTATTACTTTTTATATAAAATTTATCTAATAAATTGCTTTTACCGATTTTAGAACCTCCTACTTGACCTGAATAAGAATATTTAGGAGTATGATTTTTGTTAATTACTTTAGAAGCAGATGAACTGTTTGGTCCTCCTACACCCCATCCATGAACATTATTTGTATTATTACCAAGTTTCTTTAGATTGCTATCTAACAGTTCATTATTTATTTTTTTATTAAGAGGAGTACTGGTATAAATATTGATCTTTTCATTTTCTGTGTTAGAAATTTTTGATATAGATAAAATTTTTGATCTAGATATATTATTAAATTTATCTTGTGGACTATTACTATTTTTTAGCCAATCAGTTAGACTATTTTCCTTTTGAGTATTTTTGGATATCATTTTCGATTTTTGATTATTCTTTGTATTTCTAGTTTTAAAATTTTCTGGCTCCTTGATTTTTATGAACTGTCCACCACAACTTCGTTGATGTTCTCTCCACCAAAAATCTGATGGGCCTGGTGCACGGTTCATAGCTCTACGTACAGTTCCAAAATATGGAGGCCTTTTATAACAAGGACCATTGCACCTCCACCAATGTTGTTGATACAATTTAACTTCATCATGAAAAGTATGATATATCTGAAAATATATACAATATTATTACTATGGTAAACTATACAACTATTTATTTATCAACATTTACATACCGTTATGTTCGTTCCTGCCTCTTTATTTATTCTACGCATATGTTTGCAAAATTCTGGTCCATGTCCATCTCTATCGCGATTATTGTTAGTTAAAAATAAATAACCATGAATCATTTCATGCTAAAATGATAAAAATGATTATTATTTTGCAACTTGAAATTTAATTTCATCAAGAAAATGAACATTACCAATAATGTTTCGACAAGGTCTTTTCTTGGCCTTAGTTTAAGTAATGGAACACTGAGAGAAATTATACATTCTTTATTTCGTGGGTGATAAGAACATACTCCTGCACAGCTGTAGTAAATAATATATAGTATATAGTAAATAATATATAAATAATATATAGTAAATAATATATAAATAATAATATATAGTAAATATATAGAGTATCAAATATCATTTATACCTTGTCATTCTATTGCTCCATTTAACCTCAACAGATAATAAAACATTCCAGAAAAAACGTGAATTAAATTGCATAAATAATGTATAAATATTAGGGGTTGGATCTATTATTTCTAATGTTTGATCAACTAACGTTTTTGGTTTGTAATGTTTATTATTTTTCTGTGAATAAACATTTAAATTTATTATGGGAATATAATAAATATAAAAAGAGTTAACATTAATAAGATAAAAAACTTGAAACATATTTACATCTTTCGGAATAATTGCATTTTCTGTTATACCAACAATATTAAATTCGTCATGTAAATTTAATGCTAATTCCAAGTCACGATTTTTATGTGAATTCATATTTTAGCAATCTTTTCTTGAAGCATTTATATTCGCACTAAGCTGAAATAATCACATTTCATTAAACACCATACAAATTCTTGGACATTCTAATTCGTTTAAACCTTTCGATATTTTAAATGATCGTTCATACTACTCGTATAACTTCATAGTACATGAAAAAGTTTTACCAAAATTTTTAGAACACGTAACAAATGTTTAATATAATAAACTTTCATATATTAATTCAAAATACAATGAAATTAACATAATTAATTAATATTTTTCTGAAACTTGGTTAATATTTTAAAAATTATTTATTATACATCCATTTTCTTTTCATAAAATGTATTTAATTTTGCTTTGTCACAACAATGATTTCTTTATTTCTTTATCATTTCTAGATTATATTTGTTAATAGATATTTACAGGAAATATTTGTTTACTTCAATCGGTAAAAATAAGGTTAGTGTTGTATTTATTTATTAATCTAAATACACATAGTTAAAATAATAATTATCTACGTTAAGAAACTTATAGGTTATGTACGAAATTTGAAATTTGAAGCATTCCCGCTAGAGCCACTTTCAAGATATCAAGCCGGAAATAACCAAGTTCGTGACGCAGTGGCGTAATCTTTTGCGGCCTGTCTGTTGCTTTGCAATTCGTTCACACAAACGGGTTCGTAAAATGGCGAGGTGCAGTTGTTATTTACTTACGTGGAATATAACGAGAAAACTTTGAGACAAATTAAATATATTAATTATTAATAGCTTAATAATAATAGTGAACTATATTTGTCGTATACGGGAATTCGTGAGTATTATTGTAAAACGTTTATAAATAAATATTTTAATGCGTGTGCGTTGATGATCCGATCATGTACCGATTACTCAAATCCATACGAATTATTCTTCTTGTTCTGAGTTAATGTCAATAATACCGGTATATTGAGTAATATATTATCTATTATCTTTTTTGTCGTTATTTTCTACTATTTTTATTGTTTATAACATTACATTTTGCAGTAAGGTTATGAAAAGAATTGATTGTTCTTTTCTTTTTATATATCATGATCATATACACATTAGATTAAGATTCTTTAATTAAGATTTTTGTACTTCCCAATTTATTATTTGTCTTATTCTCTACAATATACAGGATCGAACTCTGTTGAGTATCGTACGTACGTTATGTGTATGAATTTCTGAAGATCGATTCTACTTTTCTTTGACTTTTAGGTTATGACTCGGAAAAGATACTTCCTACAATGGTCATTATTTTAATCAGATGCAAGATTTATAGGTTTAACTGACTCCATTATTAAGTATTAAGAACAATATTAGTAGATATGACAAACTAAACTAGTCGAGGAAAATATTCTTTTTTCTAATATTCGTTATTTTTTCTAATTGAATTACGGACCTCTTCGCAAATTTATATATTTTTTAGTTTTAAATAATATATTTTTATTTTTATTCTCTATATGAAAAATTCATATAAAATAATACAATAAAAAAATATATATTTATTAGGTGTTATATTGTGTGATTATTTCGATATTTTTCTTACTTGATTCATAAATTTGAATAATTAGTTTTTTAATAGTGTATGATACATATGTATGTATGTATGTATATATATATATATATATATATATATATATATATATATATATTCTAATAAGTTTTATTAGACTAAATAAATATCTATTCAATTTAAAACTTTCTATTCATACTTTTTTATGAACAAAAATAAGATATTAATTGATGTATATGATCATGAGATAAAAGTATTATATATTATTTTTATTTAAGTAGAAACATTAATTTTTACAAAGTATTAAAACATAATACGTATTTAATACTTTACATAAACTCAGAAAATCAGCATAGTTATATCTTGACTAATGAATTATTGATCATGTATATTCATTTACATATATAATTAAAGACATAACAAACTGTTCTGGTTTTCTAATACAATACATTGCAACAAACTTATGCCATAGCATAGAAAGAATCTATATAACTATTTTCTAACTCACACACTACAAAATTTATTCATGACAATGGTTTTAGGTATCTAAATCTTTGAAGCACATGTTGTACAAACTTTCTAATAGGAAATTAAATTTTATTATTGGTTAACTATATATCATTTTATATATTAATCAGAATACTTGATTTGAATTATTTTTTTATTAGCATTAGTATTTTTGAGTTATCATTTGTTTGTTATCAAGAGGATTAATATAATTAAAATATTGATATATTAGGTATACTATACAATTATATTAATTGAACTATTATGTTCTATTCATAGTTTAAAAATATTCATTATATTAATGAACAGTATTATGTTATAAACAGTATTATTTCTAAATGATAACTAGTAACAAATAAAAGCAATTTATGGTAATGATAAATTCATACATAATCTTTTGCTGCTTGATATTATAAAACATTCTTTTATATGCTTCTGTGCTAAGTTATGCCTATGATGCAATTAGTATATAAAAAGTTAGGATACAAACAATTAATTTTGAATATTGAAGTTATATATGTGTGAAAATATATATTTAGTTTTTTGTTATTTAACTCGTGTATTAATAATATATTATTAAAATTTAATTAGTTCTTGCATAATTTTTAATCTAATTTTGTTTTATTTTTATTTTTCTTATTTAATTTTTATTTCCTAGAGACATGAAATATTTATATTGAAATATATATATATATATATATATATATGTATATGTATACACACAAATGTATATATATGTATATATATTTCATATAGGATAAATATATTATATCAGAAATTTTTAGAGTAATTGTAAATTATGTTTAATAGGTCGTATTGTCATTCTAGAAACTACATTCTACAGAAATGATATTAATGGACTGGTATATTCTGGCACAGTAGCAGCAGTCCAATACTGATCTACATTGATTGAGAAAAGATTGTATTGCGAGCAGTAAAATCTTGTGTAATATGGCACAATATTATAACTTTGTGACCAATTCCAGTGGTACATTAACACTTGAGGAAGTACAGAGAATTTGCTCTGTAGAAGGGCAACATGTTCAAGTAGTTGAGGATGTAAATAATGGTGGTAATGGTTCACAACAATTTTTGGCTTATACTGCTGCCCAACAAAACAATGAGCAAACAATATTTTGCCAGCAAACTATTAACTTAGGGAGTCAAATCTCCACACCGCAATTGGAACAAGGGTAACTTATGCGCATGCATTTCAAGTATTCACGTAGTAAAATGATTTTCTTTTCATTGATCTGAATGCTTTGTAAGATGGGTATAGATCTAAATATCAAAATATTTTAACCTAAGTTTATTCATATCATTGAATTAATAGAAAAGGAAAAGAATAATACTGGGTTCAATAGATTACAATTAAATCATATTTCAGTTTAATAGCATGAAAAATCACAGAAAATATACGATAGTTTTTATATTTTATTAATACTTAAATATACTATAAAAAATTTAATACTATTTAAAAACTAAAAAAATTTAATACTATTTAAAAAAATATATCATTACATATTTATAATATTAAATTCATGTGGGATTATTTAGTATTAATTTTAATTATATATTATTTGTGTTTAAGAGAAGTGTTATACTGCTGCAGAATTTTTTGCAGAGTATTTATTATGATTTTTCATACAACTTGTCCTTCTTATATTTGTATGCGTGTGCCTCAAAGAATATATTAATATATCATTTTAATTTAAATATTGTCTTCTGTGTCTTTGTCATTAAATAACAGTTTTAATTTAAGTAGTAATTGTCATAAATCCAGATTAATATTATTTAGAAGACCTGAAGTGTATGATTTTGATGAACTTTTCATGAATTTGATGAAACTGTTGATGTTAGAAAATAGTATGTAATTAGGATTTATAAAATTAAAAAATAGTTCTCTACTTCTTGTAGTGTGTCAACCTTATATTTCTTTAGCTCTTTTAGTATATATATATATATATATATATATATATATATATATATATATAAAAGTCAATATAATATCACATGATGTACTGTAATATAAAAAAAATAAATATATACTTTAAAGCTTCTCTTCATGTTATATTTATATCTTGTGTTTTGTAAAGTCTCATGTATTTCTATACTATTGTTATATCTATATTTTTATGACATTCATATCCTATATTTACTATAACTTATACTTTTATGCTCAAAGTTATTTGATATTTTATAGTTTTAATTATGTCAATGACAAATATATGTCATTATGAAAAATTGAAAAATTGACACATGAGACAAACTTGATATAAAATATACAAAACTGATTTGTTCATCTAATTTCTTATAGATCCAAATATAAAGTTAATATCTAATATTATTTATTTATTTTTTAGGCAAAACGTGTTTATTATTAAAACAAATGAATCATCCCCATCTCAAAGTATATTAAAGCCTAATACAGTTAAAGTACATACAGCACCAGAAAATATAGTAGGTGTTGTGGATAAGAGAGGTAAATATTACTATTTTTAATGTAACAAATATATATATATGATTCAAATTAATTTCCATGATTTTAGTTTACTTATTTCGTTTCTTTTATTATATAAAAGTTATGAAGTTTTTGTAACCAGTATAATCGAAATTTCTTTAAATTTATGTTAAAATAAAAATTTTTCCAGTTTTGTTCTGTTTATTAAAGATTAATATAGTAAATTAAATTTGTAGCTATTAAACCATCAGTGGAATGTAATAATGATAATCAACAGATACAATGGATGAAGATGCAAGAAAATAGTGTCAATATAGATGCAGCTTCAAAACAAAATACTCTTTTACCAGAAAAGAGTCAAACTGCTATTTTAAATAAGAGTCAGCCACAAAATAATATAACGTTACCTGTAAGTGATTTTATAGTCCTGTATATATTAGTCATATATTTGTAATTTTTAATTTTAATAATGATATGTCTTTTCAGTTAACTGTACATGGAAATACTGAACCACAGGTTTATAATCCTGAATCTACAGAAAAGAAGTCAGTTAAACTATATCAAAATAAAAGCCGACTTTCAGTGAATAATATACAAACAGTGTCTCCATCCATTCCTTCTGACGGTTTAAACGTAACAGACTCTACATCAAATCGAATACCACGTTATTATGTATCAAACGTCAAAGTAACTTCTCCTTCATTCCATAATAAAACAGTTAATGCGACTGGACAGAATGTAACACCAACACTTACGCGACAAGTTCGTGCTTCTTTTGTTCAAGTGTCTCCAACACGACCTACAGTTCCTATTCAGATGTCTAAAAATCCATTAAGACTACAACATCCAGAAATGGAACATTTAAGTCAAAGGATAAAACAAGCAAAATTACGACAATTGCAAAACGATCAACGATCGCAACAAAATATAAGAAAGAACCAAGTATCCAATATGTCACAAAAGCCTGTACAAAATATAACAGCTACTCCATTGCAACATCAACAAGTAGCAAATGTAATACAACAAAAGCAATTACAAAATATTACAACACAGTTTCAACAATTACAGAAGCAATCGTCAGTTGGGACTATAGAACAAAAAAGTCCACATCAATTACAATCTCAACTTTCTTCACCTTCACACAATATGCAAACAAATTCAAATGTTGATTCTGATTGTATTTTACAAGAAAGAGGTATTCTAAAACAACAGAGTTCTCCATCTCAAGCAGATTCAGAAGAAAGTGAAAGCATTGCATATCTACAGAAAGTTATTGCCAATCCTTCAAATACCATAGTACAGCGTCAAATACAAGGCAATACTGCAAAAATGTTAGTAATGTTACCTAATGGTGAACAAAGATTAATCACATTTGATATATCTAATGATGATTGTACTGTGCAAGATCTTCTTGAACAGGTATTATTATTATTATTGTTGTTGTTATTAATATTACAAAATAATTACTTCATAAAGAATTTTTCATTTTTGTATATATCATTTTTTATGAAAAATTAATATTATTAGGCAAACATTACATTTGGTGGCGAGACTGCTGTATGTTTAGTCTCCGATTCTACCTTGGGTATAAATTACATTGTGGAAGCAGGGCCAGGTACAAATGCCATATTGAATGAAATTCACGAGCACGACAGTAACACATCCCAAGATACTGCAACTATCGGATCTCGCAATACTTCTCGTACTATTAGGTAAGATTATTTTGAAATTTTAATGTTGTACGTATTATAAAACTATCTAAACTAAATATATATATTAACTAACTAAACTAAAATATATATTATAATATATATTTTATTTTTATCCTAGAAATTAATATATTTGATAATTACATGTGTAAAAAATGAATGTGTTTTAGTTCACCTGATGAAAATAGCAATCCCATATGTCAAAATGAGGTAAGCAAAAATTACTATTTTATATAAAAACATTTGGATTCATTTTTTGACTAGTAAAATTAACTTTATAAATTAATTCAAAATATGTTTTTTATAAAAAATGTTCTAAATGTGTATTGATAAAAATATCACATTTTGAATATATGTCACTTGAGTATATATTTTTTTATTTGTTATATTATTGTTTTATAATATACTATAATTTGAAGTTTTTTTTTTCCTCCTTTTTTTTTCTTCCTTCCCTTGAAAATATATGAACATTTAGGAGTATAGAGCAGTAGAATACTTCATTATATTTCATAATATTAACACTTTGCGGTATTCGCGATTTTTGCGATAATATTAATGATTTTAACATAATGAAACAGATTGTAGAGAGAATTTTAAATATTATTTAAATATTTTTTTCTTCATTAGAAAAACACTTAGTAATTCATTTTTCTACACTTTTCTCCAGTTCAAGTATAGCATCCATATTTATCAATCTCTCATTCTAGACTGTGTCCAAATAATTTTGTTTACAACTGCTTTAGCGTTGCTAATTGACGTTCTATACTCATGTTTTTGACATTAATGGATACACACAATCAAACATGCATTTGTATACTGATAAAGTCTATGTTATCAAATCGCGGTGATACAGTACCATTGGTGGACCGCGAAGTGTTAGTATCTCATGTGCTAATTAACAGTGAATTATTATATAATGTGTATCAGATATAATGATTTTTCAGGTTTTTATTTTATATAGAAAGAATTAATTTATTCATGAAATATTTATGACAGATTATTGTTATATAATATTTATTAATATTTATTATATATGATGTATTCTATATTCCAAGGTTTATTTATTAATTTTAAGGATAATCAGTATATATAAAAATTCTATTCTGGATATATATAATAGCAGTACCAATATGTATACTGTTAACATGTGTAAAATATAACTATGTAATTCAAAAAATAGTTACCAATTAAAATGACAGAATTTTAATTTGGGCAATAAATTTATACATTATAATATGATATTAAAGTACATACAAATAATAATTGGTAATATCAATTTGACACATACAACATTATTATATTAAGTAAGTTATGGCAAAAGCTATAACACATTTTCTATGGAATTAGGAGGCTAAATACGTCGAGGGAAAGCTTGCACTCTGTCCAAACTGTGGTATTAGCTCATTAGACTTCAACCGATGTCAACGATGTTTGAAAAAATTACCAGAGGGTGTGAAGACGATACCTATGACTGTGGGTATACAAGAAAAGAAGGAGAACATGCTGTCTGTCAATGTAAGGATCATGACTGGAATGCTTGAAGACCAGTATAGTGCATTGTACTTAATATTAAAAAATTGTTTTAAAATATAGTGATTGAGTGACAGATGAATGCATAACGAATTCATATTATTTAAATTGTACATGCTTATATAGTATTACTAAACGAAGAAAATTTGCACACAGTTCTCTTATATTATATATATATATATATATAAATATATGTAGCATAATTTTTAAGATACTAAATTTATTAATATAATTTTAAACCCAAAAATTTTCCACGCGTTGAAGTTTCAGGTGATATTGGTAGCAGATTTCTTCTGTGATCATTTTTTTATCTCACATTTCAGATTTTCTTTCTGTTATTTCTTTTTTTTTGTTATTTTTAATAAAAATATTTTTTGATGTGTCTTAAATATATTATAATATTATATTTTTACAGACGTTTTATAAGAAAAACAATGAACGAAATTCTTCAGCAAAATTGGAGAAATTAGAACGCGATGGATCTGCTTATAAACGTGGTAGAGGAAGAGGAAGAGGAAGTTTTACATCAAGAACAACAAAAGTTATTAACAAAGAACCAGGTATTTTTAGAATATGTATTGTACTTTAATAATATTAAATAATAAAAATAAAATATATTGTCTATATATCAATTATATCATTTTTCAGAATGTTTAACTATATCATCAGATGAAGATGAAGAAGGGAAAACTAGAAAAGTAGATGGTGTTAACAGTAATGCAGTGTCAAGTAACGCAAGTAATAATTTTACAGAAGAAATGGAGACAATTCTTGATAAAGAACCAGTAATTACAAACAACTCTGTTTCTAGCACAAATGTTGATTTACCACCAAACAGCGAAGAATGTACTGAAGGTAATAATACTGATGATTAATTTAGTCATCAAGATAAATATCTTTATAAGATTTATTCCTGGATATATTTCTGTATTATTAACAATTGCTTTTTATAGGCGGAAGTACAAAATGTGAAGATCAGAATTTTACAGATAGTTCTACACAAAATATACATACAACTATTTTGTGCCGAACAGTCAGAATAGGTTCATATAAATATGTTCCACCAGAGAAAATACTAATATCTCCAAGTGGAATAAGATTTGGGATACCTTTATTAGAAGATGGTAAGGATTGAATAAATAGTATATAATTAAATAGTATATATTCTCTGTTGAAAAAGTATTTTTATATTTCTATGTGTTTGTATTGTTATATATTACAGATAAAAGTTTTGTTACATTGGATGTTAAAGTTCAAGATTTAGTAAAGGTACTGGTACACTTTGGAAAATCTATGCCTGTTATTTTCTTTTATACAACTACAAGTGCAGGTGCGATGATTCGCGAATTGTTAGGAATGCAAGATCCAAAAGGGCCATATTATGATCCAGCTGGTAAAGGTAAGTAGTATTACAAATTTTACATATACTATATTTATAGATATATCTATTATTTTATAAAAATTTCATCTCTTTCTATAAAATATTTTTCTGCTATATAGATCACACACATAGACGGATTACTTTACTGCCAGAAAAATTATCGGACGAATCAAAGGTTGCATTGAAAAATATATTTATGATTAGAAAAGGCTTGCTTGAAGAATTGAATCCAAAAGAAGCAAATGATATTTTAGTGCGAGCGTCGCCAAAAGATGTATGTGCTATTGTTCAATATAATTAAGTGATATATATATATATATATATATAATGTTTTATTTTTTATATATAATTATACAAAATTTATATTTCTTTGTTTAATATTTATTCTATTTTTTTCCCTATAGAATTCACTAGTTCCAGGTCTTACTAGAAGATATAGTCAAACATCACTTTCAAATACATCTACTGTAAATGGTGGAATACAAACGTAAGAAACTATTTGATTTAAATAAAATTAGCATGTATTAAGTATATTTTTTCATACTTCATATTTACATATCTCTGATTTACTTCATTTTACAGAATAACAGTATATCCACCACCTCCAGCAAAAGGTGGTATAGCTATAAATACTGAAGATTATTTATGTCTTGGAGAAGATCAATTTTTAAATGATGTAATTATTGATTTTTATTTGAAATATTTAACACTGGAAGTGTTATCAGAATCAGATCAGCATAGAACACACGTATTTAGTTCATACTTTTATAAACGTTTAACAAGTCCTCATGCTCAAGCTGGTGAAAGTACAGTTCCTCTTTCCGCAGCAGCTAAAAGGCATGCAAGAGTGCAGAAATGGACTAAAAATGTTAATATATTTGAAAAGGATTTCATTGTGATTCCTATCAATGAACAGTAAGTGTATATATTAAATGTTATATATATATATATATATATATATATAATACTTTACGTATATATTAACATTAATAATGTATAATGTTTTTATTTATAGTGCACATTGGTTTTTGGCGATTATTTGTTTCCCTGGTTTGGTGGGAAAAGTTACTATAAATCCTAAAACTATTAAAGAAGAAGATGTTCATAAAACAGTTCAGAAAAGTAAAAAATTGAAAGACCTTAAAATTCAAGCAGTGACAATTGGAACTACTACGATAACTCCAGTAACAACTACTATAACAATAGATCAAGGAGACGATGGTTCAGAAAGAGATGAAGCGGAAGGAGACGATGAAGAAATGGAGATGGATAGTGACGATGAAGTAAGCGATAATTAATAAATTTTTTAGATAGTATATAGAGGTACATGTTAATATATATATATTTTTTTTAACTTCAGGAAGAAACTGAAGGACAAGAAAACAATAAAAACCAAGAAACAGATCAAGGTTTACAAAATATAAATTCTGTAAAAGTGTAAGTATAATAATCGAAACAACCCGATCATGTATTTTTAACTAAAAAATGATATTGAGATTATTTATATTTCTTTTTTAGTCCCTGCATATTGATATTCGATTCTCTTGCGGGTGCTAGTAGATGTCGTGTTGTTGCTACATTAAGAGATTATTTAAGTTGCGAACATGTTGCTAAAATGGGAATTGAAAAGACATTTTCAAAAGATACTATTAAGGGAGCATCTCCGAAAGTTCCTCAACAATCAAATTTTACTGATTGCGGCCTATATGTATTACAATACGTGGAGAGCTTCTTTAAGGTATATATGTATATTAATTATTATTAATTATTAAAACACACATATATATGCATGTATGTATGTATTAATTATCAAAGATTTATTAAATTAAAAATGTTTGATCCAGGATCCCATTAAAGATTATACATTACCAATAAAAACTTTAAAACATTGGTTTGAAGAAATAATTGTTACAAGAAAACGTGAGGAAATATCAAAGTTGTTAACTAAATTAATGAACGCTACAAAAGGCGATAAGAATATTACATTGCCAGTTGTAAACTTTCCTACACAAGATGGCAAGTTGAAACCAAAATCTGAAAATCATGTTGAAATAAAACCGGTGAAAACAGAAATAGAAATAAAAAAAAAGCCTATGTCAGAAACAGAAACAACGCCCCGTGCGGCTAATAGCACGGTACCAGCTCAAGTAGAAAACAAAGAATCAAGTAACGAGGTAGTAAATAAAAGTACCTATCAGATCATTCCTTTTTCACCATGTACAAGTTCTTCTAGCTCGACTGATAAAAATTCAACGGAAATGTTGGTTGATACAAAAATTCATACAAGGTATTCATATCATAATATCGTCGCAGTTTTGCAATGTTTTGATATTTGAATTAATTTTATATTAAATATAATACTATAATCGTCATTTACACTTAACGCACAACATTATTTTATTATAGATCGCCGAGTGAGATAATATCCTATTTAAAATCTAAACGGATTCCTAGGTTAATGCTAAGAACAGACGCTCAAGATGATTCTCAGGCCGCTAAAAAGCATAAAGGAGAGTTTTTTGAACCTTGTAAATAAATGTTACTTTCTTTTTTATAACGATACAAATACTTTAGTCTCCACATTCATAAAAAACACATGAAATCATTTACCTATGTAACAAAGTATGTAGTTAATAATTCGTAAGATGAATAAAACCATTAAGTCCAAACCTAAAAAAAAAAAATCAAGTTAACACAATTATACGATTATTATATATACATAACATATATGGGCATTATTTATTAA
This sequence comes from Vespula pensylvanica, assembly GCF_014466175.1. Taxonomy (NCBI): domain Eukaryota; kingdom Metazoa; phylum Arthropoda; class Insecta; order Hymenoptera; family Vespidae; genus Vespula; species Vespula pensylvanica. The sequence continues at coordinate 6,483,206 of NC_057694.1, forward strand.
ATAATTTTTTAAATATAAATTTAACGATTAAATCATTAATTTTCATTTATTTCTCTTTCATCGATATTTAATATGTAATATCGTCTTTTTTAAAAAGTCGATATATACGTATCATCCGATTAAAACTATAATGAACGAGAATGAAAATACTCGAGATGATATTAGGAATAAAGATATGAGAAAGGACGATCAGTTTAAACAGACGTTAAAGCGCTACATCATTGTATCTTAACATACAGGAGGTGGTTCAATATTGGGTCGAGTTAAATTTTTAATAGGTTGTAAAATGATAGCTGTTATGCCAAAGTGAGAGAAATAATTAATTTTTGAGAGATTTCTCAGATAATTCTTATAAAATATTCTTCAAAATTTCATAAAAATATATTATGTTTAAATTTAAACATGAATCATATATTTAAAATAATACATAGTAATTCTAATCTACCAGGTTTTCCAAAACTGTACTTATATTATAAACATTAGGTGATATTATTACAAATAAATATATTGAGTAAAAAGATCAAGAATTCTGATACACTCTTCTGTGATTAAGGCTGTTCATCACCTTTTACTCGAAGCGTATGTGACTTCAGCGACGGGTATGGACAAAATATGAACTATAAGCACAAGCGGGAAACACTGTCGCCGCCATGATCAATCTATAAGCTTGTATAGGTTATAAATTATTAACACGTAACACAATGATCAGATTAGATGAGTTAGAATAGAAAGTGTTAGTAGGTTCAAATTCAAACTTTTCATTTATCCATATTTACATGGCTTCTTTAATGTAGCGTGCCTATCGCAATAATCCGTGATTGATATGCTGCAGCGCTAGTACGTATTTATATTACCATATAAATGTATAAAAGATAATAAAGATAAGAAATATAATTAATACAAAATTAAGTGAAACCACGAAAAAAACTGTACTGAAAATATTACTTCATAAATAGTGTGGAAATGAATTAGTTTTGATTTTTATAAAAATAATATTTAATGTGTAAGCATATATTTACTAATTATTATTTTTTACTAAATAATTGATTAAATTTTGATATTAGTTACAAATTTATATATTTTATATGCATTTGTTTAAAGAATTTTAATATATTCAATCTATTTATTTGTGCAAATATTATTAGCAGTATAAAATAATTCTACGCAGCTGTTCTCTATGTGTAGTAACAGGAATGGCACTTTATTCCATTAATTTGCGAGTAGATCTAGAAATTTACTTAAGATATGCAGCTATTCGCCCGATAGTACTTGTATAATACTGGATTTTAATATAATACAAGTATTATCGACCCAGGTCCCACCGCGTGGAGGTTGCTGCATCTGGGGACCCACGGGCTAACGGTGACTCTACTCTAAAATCCACGATCCGAGATGCTTTTCCGCTTCGGGAGCTTCGGGCTTCTCAGCAAACTGGAGATGTATAAAACCCCGCTTACAGATTGCTCCACTGTCCACACCGTCGGCTTCAGACATCTCGAGACACGACCGGTCGTGTCTATTTCGATTTCAAACATTAAAGCGTAGTCCTCGGTAGGACTAAATCTCGCGATCGCGAACACCCAAGCGTGTGCCGGCCGTCACACGCGTGAGTGTTTTCCCTATCATTCGCGTTCGGAAGCAAGGAGACATAGCCTTTCTGCTATATAATTCCTATATAATAGACATTATATGCAAAAAGGTTCCTTTAGCTACCGTGTAAAAATCCCACGAAGATAGGTCCAGCGACCACCTAACTTGAAACAGAAAAAGTGTAAAAGAAAAATACGTAATTACGTGCAAAAATAATATGCAATGTTATATGCAAAAAGCCATTTATATATACATATAC
>NC_057694.1:6485154-6486362 GCF_014466175.1 Vespula pensylvanica
GTTCGCGTAGTTTTTTGATTTTTTAACAGTCGCACAGACTGTACTTATAAAAGACAATAGAGTTTCGCGAAATAAATTCAGTGATCGTTCGTTAATAAATAACTACCGCGAATTAGAGTCAGTGCATCACTGAAGAGGATCTCAACCAACTTCGATGTCGACCTACCTCATGTTCAACCAACTACAAATCGTCCACCCTCAATTTCGACCTAAATCGCGGTCCAGTGTTTTGGAGCCATCGCAGAACTTCTTAAGTAGTAAGTTAATTTTTAAGTCCCTCCGATCACTCAATCATGTCGAGGACGAAAGGTCCGAATCGGCACGAGTGATTGGTTGTAATTAATAAGTAGAAGAGCATTGAGTGACCACGAGTAAATTTCTTCGGAGATTTACTCGTGAATGGTTTGTTAATTTTTCATTTATTTATTAGATCAGGATAGAGTCTTCTTGCTTAAACGGGTTAATTATAATTATTTGAAATTTTGAATATTTTAATAAGTTTTTAAATATTTTTCTCTCGCGAGAATAGTAAAGAATCGCAATATTCTAGATTTTTAATAATGAGTAAGCAAGAAGACATTCGCGATGGATAATCTCTGGATTACGAGCGAAATCGTATAATTTCTTTTCTAATATTTAGAATAATCGCTTGTAAGAAGGAGAGTCCAATAGTTTTTCATTACATTTTTAAATAAATATTAATAAGTTTTATTAATAAAGGAAAAGTCTCAATAGAGTCATTGCTTTTGAAAGAATAAAGTAGAGTAAAGTCATTGATAAAAGACAAAAAGACTTGTAGAATCGCGATACGTAGAACATAGAATAAGTTAATCAATTTTTAGCTTAGGATTTTCAGCAATTAATATATTAATTCTCGTTTCCCTCTGTATGCTTTCTCGATTTTTCGTTTCAGGATTGTTTTAGAGTTGCGTTAGATTTATTAGTTTTATTCCACGTTTTAGAATAGGAAATGTTTTTAGTTTTTGACGGTAGTGACGATAGTTATTAAATGTGTTCTATAGTAGTTGTTAGGGCACGAAGCAAAGAAGAGGCTATATGCCGAAGAGGCCCCCACAAATTGTGGCTCAAGAGGGCAACTATTAGACTATCGAGTTATTTTCTAAGGTTCGACAGAATCCTTCGAAAATGTCTCGTAGTCATATTTTAATTTTACCATGTTGTCACTCAAAATGCTCTTATATAATAAT
>NC_057694.1:6486462-6571193 GCF_014466175.1 Vespula pensylvanica
GGAACTCTACTATCTTTTATAAGTACAGTCTGTGCGACTGTTAAAAAATCAAAACACTACGCGAACAAACACTGACTCTTAAGGACTGCATTGCGCGCAGTCTATGCAAAAGCACTTATAGTTTAAATCGCGAAACGCGAACGAACAAACACTGCTTCTACTTCGCGATATTTTTATTTTAACGATACAAATCCTCGATTACTTCATTGCTACGCGCGCGACTGCAACGAGGTTCTGAAACAAAAATACGAACGAAATAATTAATATCACTGTTATAATGAAAAGTGTATAAATCAGTAAACAAATATGTGATAGAGAAATATACTTACTTTAAGTCTTCGTTAATACTCGCTCAAATGGCATCCTGTGAAAATTTCTAAGTCCACTCGTGGAGATAAATTGTCAAAGTTCCCCGAAAGTGTGCAAATTTCTAAGTCCAATCGTGGAGATAGATTGCGAAAGTCCCGCGAAGGTGCACTCGTTGAAATTCAAAGCAAGACTGAACCAGTATCTGTCAAAGTCGGTCAAAGTTCGAACGTTGTTGTTGTCACGGGTGGGAGAGTATCCCCACTTCTCAATATAATTCTATGGTACAATAATTTACGTAGAACATTGAAAGAATGAGTGATATAATTATGTACTTACATTAACTCTTCGTTATTATTTGCGGAGAATGCGTACTACGAGAACTGCCATGTCCACTCGTCGAAATTCAAAGCAAGACTGAACCAGTAACTGTCAAAGTCGGTCAAAGTTCGAACGTTGTTGTCATCACTGGTGGGAAAGCATCCCCACTTCTCGATGTAAATCTAGAGCAAAATAATTTACGTAGAATATTGAAAAAATGTGATATAATTATGTACTTAAATTAACTCTTCGTTATTACTTGCGGAGAATGCGTATTACGAGAACTGCCATGTCCACTCTTCGAAATTCAAAGCAAGACTGAACCAGTAACTGTCAAAGTCGGTCAAAGTTCGAACGTTGTTGTTGTCACGGGTGGGAGAGTATCCCCACTTCTCAATATAATTCTATGGTACAATAATTTACGTAGAACATTGAAAGAATGAGTGATATAATTATGTACTTACATTAACTCTTCGTTATTACTTGCAGAGTATGCGTACTACGAGAACTAGGGTGTGCACTAGTCGAAATTTAAACCAAGACTGGACCAGTAACTGTCAAAGTCAGTCAAAGGCCCCACTATGTTTCCGTTACGGTTGGGAAAGCATCCCCACTTCTCGATGTAATTCTAGAGCAAAGTAATTTATGTGGAATATTGAAAGAATGAGTGACATAATAATGTACTTACATTAACTCTTCGTTATTACTTGCGGAGAATTCGTACTACGAGAACTGCCATGTCTACTTGTCGAAATTCAAAGCAAGACTGGACCAGTAACTGTCAAAGTCAGTCAAAGGCCCCACTATGTTTCCATTACGGGTGGGAAAGCATCCCCACTTCTCGATGTAATTCTAGAGCAAAGTAATTTATGTGGAATATTGAAAGAATGAGTGACATAATAATGTACTTACATTAACTCTTTGTTATTACTTGCGGAGAAGGCGTACTGCGAGAACTGCGATGTGTACTCGTCGAAATTCAAAACAAAACTAAACTAATAACTGTCGATGTCGGTCAAATACGCGACTTTGTTGTTATCTCACGGAGCCAACTATCCCCACTTCTCGATTTAATTCTACAACAAATTAAGATCTATATAGTATTGGAAAAACTAGTAATATTCTTATCTACTTTGATGATCTCTTTGTTATTACTCGCAGGGAACGGAAATAAAAGTCAACACTAATCCAATAATTGTCAAAGTCAATAACAAACTGTAATCCAAAATAAAAGAAATAATGTAAATTATTAAAGAAATGTTTGACATTGGAATATACTTGCTTTAACTATTCATTATTGCTTAAAGGAAAGACATTTTTAGGGTTCTCCGATGCTCACTCGTCGGAGTGCGTAAGAAAACTAATTCGATGTTTGTCAAAATTAATAAAAGTCGTATATGTTTATGTTACAAGTGCTCTGGAATGTCAAGATCAAAATTTTTAAGTATTGAAATTTAAAATTTAAATTATTTTAAGTTTCTCTCCCGTTATGATCTTTGTAATGTTTAAAGGAATGAAATATTGTTTAAATATTAATTTACCGTACTTCGTATAAGTTAATGATCGTTTAAATAATTGGAAAATTATCGAAAATATTAGTTTCATTTTTCGTAATATTAGATATAGGCAATGACCTCGTATTCGAAATATAAGAATTAAAATATTAAATTTAAATTATTCTGCTGAACATTTCTTATAAGATTTTTATGTTTCTAATATATAAAATATAACGGAACTTAAACATTTTTCTAAAATTTAACAGTATCTGAGAAACTTAGATCCATTGGTATGACGGGTTGAATATTTTCTTATTTTTACTATGAAGTCATCTTCGAAAAGCTTATTAAAGTGTCAAACTGTTGCTTCCTGTATAAATATCGCGAAACAGATTTGCTTTTGGAATGGATCGGAAAATCTTATCATCGATTTACACATGCAAACAAAGAAACAATCGTTTATTTCACAGAGAGAAACAGACACCATTCAAGTATTTATATGAAAATCAGTAGATATATTACAAGCTTCTTCTTTTTTGCCGTGAAGTTCAAGAGGCGCCACTATACGAAACTTCTTTTCACGAAAAATGGCAAGAACAGTGTTTACGCCAACAATGAGTCTAGGCATAATTCTTGACTGATTTTAATAAACAAGATCTCATTTTAAAGATAAATGTTTAAGCAAGGACATAGCTTTCTCGAATTTTTGAAAAAGCTTTATTTTTATGTATAAACTATTCTCGACAGGACGCAATATTTTGACACGATTTTTTTCAAAGAAGATAAACCTTTTTCAAAAATTCAAAAAAATGAGATCCTAGATTAAATCTTTGTCTTTAAAATGAGACCTTCTCCATCAAAATCGGTCAAGAATTACGTCTGATTTCATTGTTGGTGTAAACCATTATAAAACCGGGGGTGATACAGAGCCTTAAGTAATTCGGGTAAAATCGGGTAACTAGAAATTATTTAAGGTCACTACTTGCTCGCTTTAAATAGCTTGTTCAAATTAAATCTTACTCTGTGCGGTGTGTGCATACGGAGAAGTATTATTAAACGATAAAATATAACTATTGCGTTAAAAAATAATGAAATTGTGATCGACATAATGAAGTGTTGACCCCGATCGATGACTTATTGTGATACTTATTGGTGATTATCGTCGTGTGAGTTAGCTGATTGTTTGATTGTCATCTCATTTGAAAAACAGATACAGAGAAACTTGAAACGGTAACTCGAAGATAGGTAACATACATTGCATAATATAATAATGCCCTTGAGGTTGTATGTATTCTAAAATGTAAAACGTAGCAGTATCGTTAGAAGACTTTGAAAAATGAAAATTAGATGAAAAAGATAATTGAAATCTTACTTCCTGATTTCTAATGTATTACTTTTAATTTTTCCCTCTGAGTTCTTCGTTGTAATACAATCATTTGTAATACTTCAACGTATCTAAACAGAAGAAGGAACTCCTACGGTATTATTTCATTGCAAGAAGTATGTAAACTTTATTAATCTTTTTTACATTAACACGTTGAATGTGATATAATAATCGTCGATGATCGGCACTTAATTTTTACGAACTATATTGCAATAGAAAGATTAAAAACTATATTTTTTAATGAAAGTAAATTTTAATGTAAAAATTTATTTATAATGAAGATGAATATATTCATTTATCCAAAATTACATTGATTGTCAACGTGTTAATAATATATACATAATACACCTATCTTATAATTAAATTCAATACATCGACGTTTCTAATTATTAATTAATATTTGCAGATCTCGGTTTCTTCTTATTTCTTTTTTTACTTTTATGTTTCTGTTTTTTATTTTGTAATAATTTATTATCATGGTTGAGAATATCATCCCTTTAATTGTATCCACCTGTTACATTGTATTGACGAGTTTAATCGCATATTGGATGAGAAGATATGTCAATTATTATATAAAAGAACCTTTGATACAATCCTTGTTTCTCGAAGGAATAGCAACAGCTGAATTATGCGGTGCCTGTTTTGAACTCATTATAAGTAAGAAACTTATTTTTATCGATAAAAAGAGAATGTTTTTTTATTAAGTTTCGATTCAAAAAAGTAAAACGTGCGCGCGTGCACACGCAAACACATACACACAATAAAAATAGATTCTCGTTATAGTTGCAGATAATTGGGGAGTATCCATGTATGCGATATATTTATTCATTTTAACGATTTGGTGGAGTTTGAATTGGGGCGATGCCAGTGCCTGTCCTTATACGCATCTCGAAGAAGCAGTGGAAGGAAAGAAATCTTTACGTGTAGCCTTTCTCTTAATATGGGCAGAACTTATCGGTGGTCTCGTTGTATTTAGATATATACAATTGTTGTGGGCGTTAGAAATCGTTCCTACGCACAAAAATAAAGCTTTTGAAGATTGCACTACGGACTTGCAGGTATAAACAAGAAAACAAAAATTAAAAAACATTTATTTTATATAATTTAAAGAAATTATTATATTAAAAATATATATATATATATAAGGAACAAAGTGAAAAAATAATAATATATAATAATATTATATTACATTATGTTATTATGTACTATTATTATTATATTATTATACTATTACATACGAGTTCGATTTACGAAGAATATTAGAATATACGTTACGCGTACAGTAGAAAGTAGAATCGAATTATACGACAATCTTTTAATTATTCTTCTCATGTTTTAAAGGTGCCAGTTATATTCGGTGCAGTTGTAGAATGCGTAGCAACATGTATATGCAGAGTAGTATCCCGTGGATTAAGCAACCTGAATTCAATCTTTGGTATCATCATTGATTCTTTCATTGGAACTTCTTTAGTAGTCGCAGGTTCGAACATATATTTTCTCTTTTACATTTTTAATTTACATTTGTGTACAGACAGATGTCTACATAATATAAATAAATAAATTTTCTTTATTTATAGCATTCAATTATTCCGGTGGCTACTTCAATCCTGCATTGGCTACATCGTTGAAATATGGTTGTTTAGGAACTTCTTTTATGGAACATGTAATTGTTTATTGGGTTGGAGCTTGTGCAGGTTCTATCGCTTCTGTGAGAATATACAACATGCCTTTTATTCAAAATTTTATCAATGGAAGAAAGGAAAAAGCTTCTTAAGAAAAAGATTCTCGACGGATCTACCAAACGTCATATTCTTCCTTTTTTAATTTTGTGTTTATTCGCGTTGGTTGGTACCTTAATATTAATATTTCTTTTCTTTTTCCCTACGGTAGTTTGTGGAATAACGTTAGAAGTTAGGTTTAAAAAATTGAAACAGATAAATATGCGAACAAAAGAAACGCACACATTTTATTGTTCAAAACGATGTATATAAATCGCGTAGTATAATAAATTAAGTACTATTCCAAAGTAAATACGACAATTATGTATATCTTTTGATATGGACAAAAGATTTATACATAAAATTCTGTTTTAGATGACAAATCGTATTGGATGGCCTCGTTTTTATACATCTCGATAGTCTGAAACATAAATATATAAACAGATATATTTGTTTAATAATCTTACGTTAATAATCACAAAGATTCACATATACTTATCATATATGCATTTAATTATAATATAATTGTTAGTGCTAGAAATAGAAAAAGGGAGTAAGGATAGAGGGGAAAAGAGAGAGACGGATTCTCAAAGTTTCGTCGAATATTTCAATTGACCATGAGAATTATGTATTTATAGAAATAAAATTTCATACATACACACAGACATACACATACACAGATAAACACTTACCGCATCGATATCTTTATCTAAATTGGCGACTTGTTTCTCGTGTGAAACTTTGAGTTTCTCCTTTTCGCGGCCTTGCTTTATTTGTACGGTTTTTCTTTCTTGCATGAATTTTTTCGTATTTTGTTCCTTTTTCTCTCGGAGCCTTCGATCCTTATCGCCCTTTGTTTTTAAGGCCTTATCATTCATCACCTCTTTCGCCGTTTCTACGGATACCTTAGCCTGATTTGCATTCATGTCCTTGATATCTCTGTGATAGTAAACAAATATATAAAGTATTTATTCCATTGGGAATAACAACCACATGCTTTCCCAAATTTTTATATCAAAATAGAACAACTTTCCGAATATTAATCCGAACAATTTGCAGGGGACTTTATGGGATTATATAAGAAAAGAAAGAAAAAGAAAATAAAAGGATCTATAATTATAAATTTCTATTATATTACTTGTCGTGTTTCGCTTGCAGCTGTTTAACTTGCGACGCTTGAACCACTTCGATAAGTTTTTTGAATTCGTCCCGACCTACTTCCGTGTGAGTTTTCAGCATTTCCCATTCCTCCTTTCTATGCTTTTCTACCATTGCCGACCATTGTGCTGTTTGTTCGCTTATTACTTTTTTCACATTCGCATCTTGGATCAATGCATTTTTACTAAGACAATAATTAATAAAATTATATCTATTTTTATATATGATTTTTATCATTCATTTTATCTTATAGAAAACGAAAGAAAAGAAAAGAAAAAGAAAAGAAAAAAGATACTTACTCTTTACCCTTAACTAACTTCTCGATTGCCGAACAATGATTTTTTTGCATAGTTTGTTTTTCCTTTTGATGCTTCTTTCTCATCGTATCCAATTCCTTCAATTGCTTCTTTCCCATTTTATACGTCTTTTCTCTCTTCAATGTATCTATCGTGATCGGTTCTGGTTTCCATTCCTCTAAAAATTATAATTAATTAATTGGAAATCCTTGAAAGAAATATTTGTCTCGTCTATTTCTTTACCTTTCTTTGCTTCTTCTTCCTTCTTCTTCTTAGCTTCGGCTTTAGCATCGGTCTGTTCAATTCCAAGTCCCTTCATAGTTTCTGCTTGCTTTTCCGCACCTTTACTAAATCCTCCCGGATCCGATAGCATGGCCATAAAATCTAAAAGTCATATTTATATTATTCCTCGTTTCGTTTTCAAGGAAGATAAAATTTTCATATTTCGCACGATTACCTTCAAATCCATCTGGCACATAAATCTTTAATTCGATGTTACAGAATAACATAGGCAATGCCATTGGAAAGTTAGCTTCAGTTTTCAAAGATATATGCCTGTAGCCAGCTTGAAGACCATCCAGTGGTAGAATTCTCTGACCGAGTAATTTTCCACTTTCTTCATAGACACCTAAATGTTATAACGAACGATCGACATTTAATATAATTTTATCAAACGACTGATCATTGGTATCGTCCGATAAGACAATTATAATTAAATTACCGATTCTGAGGACAGCTAAGTCAGGTAGTACAACTTTTCGAAATAGAAATGGTTCCTCGTTGTAGACAGGATTCAAACCATTTCCAGGTACCATTCGAGTTCTGAATTCTTTTTTTATCGTATCAGCTGGTAGACCGTACATATCTACTTCAACGTAAGTGCCCACTTTCTTATCAGACAAGAACTGTCCTGCTATTATCTGTCGTCGTTGATAAACTCTTATTTATTTTCTTTTTCAATTATTTTTCAATTATTTTATAGAGCTACATTTCTTTTTTTTTTAAGAATGTCTTACCTGTACAGAACATTGAGCAGTGATAACACCATCTACGTCTTCGGAAAAAGGATCAAAACTACGATCGGGTCTTCTCATGAAATCAGGTTTCAATAAGTATCCAGTAGTTCCATTGTACTCAAATTTACCCTGATTTAATTGCATCGGTAAATCAGGGGTTTGGAAGTTCAATGCCACCATCTGACAACCAGCATTCCAGAATACCTAAAAAAAAAAAAAAATGAAAAAGGAGTTTTGTAATTATTATCCATTTACATAAAAAATAATTATTGTCGAAGTATAAACTGAAATATAAATCGAACTACAGATGTCTAACCTGTGGCATATAATTCGAGGAATCAGCTCTGGTTCCTTTCGGATATATTCTACTCATCTGACGTTTGTTGTAATTTACGAACTCCACCGAATGTGTTTTTAGATAATTCAAAGCTGCAGTTTCGGAGAACGAAGACATGTTGTGATGTATATTTTTTTCTACAACGATGAAAAGAAAAAGAACAAAGGTAATGTTAATCTACAATGATTTCGAAAGCTGCAAGAAAATAAAAAAAAAATTTAGCTCGTACGTACTTTCGGCTGTTTCGAAGCTTTGGAACTTAATTGGTTGAGCGTAATTGATCATAGACGATAGCCAAGGATGACATGCCATTGTACTACCTGTGTATTGAATAGGTGGTGCTTCACCCTCTGCACCACCTTCACCTGGAGGTGCACCTTCAGCCGGTGCTACTTCCTCCTAAAGATATCAATTACATTCAATAATCATATTTTTAATCTCAATAATGAAGTTATTATCTTAATCTTTATTCTGACTGACCTTCGGTGGTTCTGGAGGTGGAGCTGCCGGAGCACTAGCATCCTCGACTACTTCGTCCTTAGCCTCGAACTGTCCCGAACGAAACAGCTCAAGCTCGACCTTCTCTACTTCTGGCTTTAATCGCTTGTTCTTAATTAGTATCTTACGTTTCAAAGCACTTGGTGGTGGTAGAAGAGAACCTGGCTCGAGCTAATTTCAATCGAATAAAATATAATCAATCCAATTTTCTATTTTAATTATATTCAAATGAACAGATTAATCTCGTTAATTTAATTACCGGATAATCTTTCAAAGGTTCCTTCAAAAGTAGATCGCCCAATATCTCATCGCAATATTTAGCTAATTTGTATTGTTGTTTAAGACAGCAGTGATTCTCAAAGCTGAGGATAATCGGATAATCGGATGTGACGAAAGCTGTGTCCCTGAGAGCATAAATAACGTCTTTGAAGAGGATATCGGTACACATTGCTTTTCCATGAGTTATTATAGGTTCCTCGTCTTCACCTTTGCCATCCCAACAATCGAGTTCGACGCATCTACGAAAACAAAGAGAAAGAGAGAGTTCTAGTGAAAAAGAGAGAATTATTATAACTCATCGGAACAGAAGATAGTTCACCTGCAACCTGCTAGCAACACTTGTCTGTACATTTCTACTGTACTCTTCCCACCAATTTGTCTTCCACTGAGATAAGTATTGTGACTAGAATTAATATAATAATGAGAGAGTGGTTGGTCCATGTCCATCCATTCTTCTAATTTATCGAGAAACACTGGAGCATTTTCGTCCGACATCAAGTAACGAATGAAACCATCCTTTGTTAATCTCTCTACAAATATATAAGTATTACATTTATTCTATTACATACAATATATATATACATATAAGTTAATATATATTTATAATTTTATAAACCAAAAAAGAATTATATATCACACATATATATATATAGTTACTCTCAGATTTCGCCTTTTCATCTGTTTCGTAATCATTTATTATCTCTATACATCGTTTCTCATCGTAAAGCGGATATAAAATCTCGTTCAATCTTGGATCCCTTTGTTTTTCATTCATAAAAGTAACCAGTTGTTCGAGTCTTATAGAATCGGCTTTTCCTTTTGTTCTTAATAAAAAAAAAAATATTAGAAGAGAAAAGATGATAATATTTCTCCATCAAAAAATAGATACATTTTTGATACTTACATCGATTGGAAGAGTTCTTCGATATCGTTTCTAGGACAGATTTTGAAGTATAAACTATAAAACTTTTCAAAGGTGAACGCGCTGGGTTCGATTTTATCGTTCTAAAAAATTGTTTAAATGTGATAAAGAAAGAAATGATTAAAATATCGATTATTGAATACGTGCAACTGCAAAAGAAATTAGCTTTTAATGAAATTACCTTTCCATTAGGTAAACCCAAGTCGGCTAATCCTTGATAAACCAATTTTTCTGTTTTACCAGACGCGAAAGTCTTTGATATTACTTTCACTGGAACCTTTCCCTTTGGATCTACTTGACAACTTAATCTCATCCAACTGTAAAAAAAAAAAAAAAATAAAAAATAAAAATAAAAGATCAAAAAATTGTATCGTTGTAAATAGATTATGATTGTAATGAATACGTACTGCTTCATTAATTGGATCGTTGGACAAACATTACTTGCTTTTGTGTTATGCGTAATCAATCGTAAACCAGCTTGCCAATCCTGTCAATCAGCCGTTTAAATATAAACTTTTCATATCATTGATTAGTTTATATTAATCCTATGTATATATTTCTTTAAATACACACACACATATATACAAATAAATTTTTACCTTCGCCATTTTTGCGTCTGCACACACTACATGCTGATAATGTATATTGGTATAATCGATGCCTGAACATATAGTTAAACTTTTTTCATCCAGTTGCTCTAAATTCCCGTGTTTACTTAACTTGTTACATAACTTTGGATCCTGAATAAAAAAATTGCAAGTGAATAGCAAGTGGAAAATCGATTAGAACGATTATAGATATGATCAAATCAAAGAATTCATTTTATAAATGTAAGTACCTTCGGAGTGCCACCGTAACGAATGTCACTGACCTGAGCCAATTCTATCACATCACCATCCTACATAAAATTAAAGAATATATGCATGACACTTGATTGAATCGTATAAGAACAAAAAATAGAAGTTTATTGATAAAACTAATGAATATTATTGAATTTACCTTCCCGTCACTTTTCCAAGAGATAAAAAATCCATACTCGTCGACTTTAAACATACAATTAGGCTCGTACTCAGTCGTTTCTTTATCTTCGAACCATCTATCAAACACCGAACCATTTCTTAATAATTCTGGTACTTCTATTCGCCAATTAAATTCAAACTTTTTCGTCATATTTTATGGGTGATCCTGTCAGACAGGAAACGAAGTGAACTTGAGTTTTCCGAGATTGCGAATGAAACGATTTCCAGAGCAGTATAACAACTTGCCCTAGACACGCATAACGCAATTAGTTTAATCCAATTTGCAGTATATGAGGATTCCCTCGTGATCCGATACGGATCGACCACCGTCCGATCCGTGGAAAGGGATATTAAACTTATATAAGCGTTTTCATTACATCAAATGTGAAATTAACGTTTGTAATTATGCAAGAGAGCAATCGTTCGTTCTATATAAATTTCACGTTTTCCTGGATTGATATATAAGTAAGTACTTTGTGATACAACAGTTGATTGCTATAAAGCACGACAAACTTTGATGTACGGCTTCGACGAGCTCAACCTTGACAACCGTGAAGGCTATTACACTCGTGTTTAGGAACGTGATGGATTCGTAATCGAGGAGTTTTAGATTGGATTTATTCGAACGAATAATTTTACAAAGAACATATATCGATCATATTTTATAATAATTGACGATTTATTTATTGCTGACGTTTCTACATAGCTTGGTACTCGACTATATATGTAGATATATCTTTCTTCTTGGACAATCTTCCTAAAAATCATATATTTGTACTGAACTAGACTGTTTCAATTCTACCATGAATAATTTTACATGATTTATATACTATATTTTACAGAAAGGAATGTGGATATTAATTAATGGCTGAAATTATGTTCTTCTTTGTGTACAATCATATTCTCAACTATATCACTATTTTACATGACTTATTTATTGATAAATTTTTTTTTCCTTTTTCTCTCGTTTTACGTCGTAATATCGCATATAACTGCCATGTTGCATGAATGTTTTATTAAGTGTTATCTATTTTTATTTCTAACTAAACGAATTTTGCTCGAATCAAGTCATCAAGGCTGCAAATGCAATCGTTTCTTCGTTCGAATTCGATATTATACGAAATTAATATATCGATTTCTTTTCTTTATTCCGCTTGGAATTTTTTTCTAAAAATCAACATTATACTTCTCCTCGATTTAAAAGATGAAACGCGAATATAAATGAATGATCGATGATCTAAGATATCGACGGCTTATTTTTTAACGACGCATTTAATTGAATAAAAAGATGCATTTGCTCGAATTGATCGATAAAGATTCCTCGAGAGTATTCATGCATCATCATTCAGTGATATATACAACGATTGCGATCGATCGATCGCCCGATTCGATGATTCATAAGATTGATTCAAAAATATGTTTACATGACATTATGATTGTGGTTTCGAGAGAAGATAATTCGCATTTAATTGAATCGGATTAATCATATCCTGTTGAGGATCCTTCGCCGTTTCTTCTTCAAGATTATGCATGGGTTCCTGGCAATATTCCTGTCCGCAAAGTTTGCATGCTTCAAAGTGAGGCTTGATGGAGTTCTTCAATTTCTAAAAATAAATATGAAATCGAAGCGAAAGAAAGCCGTGCTTATCTGTCAATTCAGAGAATTCTGAGAAGTTATAAAGAAAGACATGATATACCTCGGAGAAAGTATTGCCTTCGGATTTAATGAACACATAGATAGCAAAAGCTGGAATGCAAATCAAAGAAAGAGATGCTATACCCCAACCAATAGCTTCCGCCCACCATGGATATTCGTATTCACCGTTTCGATAAGTTGGTGGTTCGTAGTCTATCAAACTGAAGACCCATACAGCCTGAAACACAAACATGAAGAAATAAAGAGTCGATCGAACAAACAATGGAGAAAGGAAAAAAATTATGAAAAAAATTATAATTAATCTGATCAAATGTTTTTACCAGTATGAGAAGAGGTGCCGCTATGAGCCAACAAAATCGAAAATACATGGAAGGTACTCTCCCAGTCATTTCCTTGACATTGTTACATAATCTTCGAACACCGTAACACCAAGATATGGCAATGACTTCGAAGAAGGCTAAAAACATGATCGAGAGAGACGCGGCATAGTGATCTATTAGTTGGAAGAAATAAATTCCACCCTGAAAAAGTAAACCGCGTAATAATGAGATGATTCATTTGATTATATTATGCAAACAAAGGATTGTCGCTATGCAAAATTGATGATTACCTGCGTGATATTGGGCAATCCAAAGAGGAAAGAAACTACGCATATTACAAGTACCAACATCTCGTGGCAGAGTAGACGACGTTTCACCCAATTTGGAAATCCATCTTGGATCGATGTGACCACGACTTCGACTATAGCAAACTATGGATGATAACGATCAGATTTTTTCAAAGGTATCTAACGATTGTTTTAAACGCTGACATTTAGCATTTCAAACAAAAAGTCGAACTTTTACCTACCTGGCTGTTCAGTGAAAGGCATACCATCATAAAGAAGAATAATACGGCCCAGAGTTGAGACGCTGGCATCTTGGCTAAAGCTTGCGGATAGATGACGAATACTAGGCCAGGTCCTTGAACGGAAATTATGATTTATCTATAAAATGTCAGGAGACTGACGTTAATCTGAGGATTATATTCGAGGAGAGATATAAAAATGGATTAAACAAAATATACGTCGTCTCCTTCGAATTTGATCCTGAATTTCCGATTGATTAAACTTCGATCGAAACAAAAATCTTTACAATATAATTGATAATTCGTAAATGTCGAGCGACTTACCGTCGCTGAGTACTGCTTCGACTGACATGTTTTGTTCTCGTGCAATGTTCCCGATTGTCGCGAACGAAAAGATCCCAACGAGCAAACTGCTACACGCATTGATCAGAGAAACCGCTACCGTATCCACCAGAATGGTATTGTGAAATTTGTTGTAACTAGCGAAGCAGATCATGGAACCGAATGCGATACCAACGGAGTTGAATATTTGTGCAGCGGCGTTGATCCATACCTTAAAGGCACGAGAACGAAGGTGAATTCTTCGACTCAAACGATTTCATTAGATGACAGAAATTAATGTGACGATAACGATATTGAATTCTATTGGTCAAAATGCGAATTCTTTTGGGGAATCGTTAATTAAAATTAAAATTAAAATTAAAAGGTCGATTATTCTCATTTTTTTTTTTTTTGCCATATACCTTCGCATCGCCAAGTAACTCCCAGCGTGGATGGAAGAAAAATTGAAGGCCCTTGTCGGCACCTTCGAGGGTGAGGGACCGTGTAAGAAAGACGACAATTAGAAGAAACGGTAGAGTTGCCGTGAGATACCTTACTTGCGCCGATGATTTGATAGATTTCCAAATCGAGAAGTATACCATGATCCAGGCTGTTATCAGACAAGCTACGAGTTCCCATCTCAATGCTCCAGGTTCCTCAATGCCGCTACTGATCTGAAGAACTTTGTTACTGTGAATAATGAAAAAGAAAGATTGAACTATTGCCCCAATAGAAAAGGATCGAAAGCACTTAATAAAAGATTTACGCGCGTTTGCTCGGAAATTACTCGAAAAAATCTTCGGACGGTGTCTTCGAGGCATTGAGACGAGTTCGATTATCAACGAAGCCATTAAGTGGTAGCCAACAGGCAGCTGTGTTCCACGAATTATCACAATCTGACCATGGTTGGTGAGCTCTGAACGCAGCGAAAAAGTAATATATAGCGTATGCTATAATCACATTGTGATAGGTCGACATTAGAAAAGATATCACCACCGATGATAGTCCGGCTCCTATTAAAAAGTAAAAAAAAAAGAACATACACGTGAAAATATTCTTAAGGATAAATAAGCTACCAAGCCTCGATAGAGTTTAATATCGTTAATTAGCTGGGTCAAGTTAATGTGACAGCTTTTGCACTCATTCTTTGTCTACGTTTTAATGAATTAAACTTCGTCGAGATCAAACGTCAAGTTTTTCGTAATCGTTCTAAATTTCTTTTGACGTTCTAATTTCTTAATTTCTTATTACTTTTGAAACTTACCTTTGAAGAGTGGACATATTTGACCAAGGGCACCGATCGGTCCTCGTCTTGTAAATTGTCCTATACTGAGTTCCATGTACAGTAGTGGTACTCCACAAACTACAAGTATTAGGAAGTAAGGTACCAGAAATACCCCTGTAAAAATGGATCATTTTACAAATTATATCAAATTATCGTTTACAAAAAATTATCACCGTTAAATTTTCTTAATCTATTGAAAACATAACGAGACTCAGCGCAAATTGTATTCACTTTTTAATTCGACGAACTTGAGTACTATGATACATTATAACAAACGACAAAGATTTCTTATTTGTTAACATAACAGTCAGATTCATTAGGTAACCGGTATTAAATCTGTACGATGGATTTATTAGATGCTTCATTAAAGCAGCTCGTACGTAATGCTACTCTACGTTAATCGTCGCATCGTGGGTAGTTCCAAGGTCACTGGATATAACTCTTTATTCGTAATAAACGATGATCACTGTTACGGATTACGATTTAATTCAGGAAAGAAGAGTCTCCAGCGTGGCAAAGTAATTGGAAAGGCAAATTAATCCATTCTTTAAAAAGTACCATGTGTGATACTTTTAATGATATAATTAGATTATCATTTGTAAATCCCCGGAAGATCGTTTTGAATTATTTTTCCGAACAATCATGCAAATTTATACCTGGTAAACGACTCTTATCACGAAGAGACACGTTCAACGTGTTATCTCGTGAAAAATTCAATCTCTCAAGAATATAATACATGATTCCAAGAAATAAATTGATCGTCTGAACTATCTTTCGAAACAAATAATTTTCTAATAACATCTCTCTTTATTCGTAATCGTTCAAAATTCCCTTATCCCGATCTTTCAATAAGGTAAACGTGGGAAAATTCAAATGGTCAGCTTGTTAAAGGACCCTCCTAGATAGAATGAGAAGGAAACACGTTCTGATCACGACGATTTACGTTTCCCGTAGATTTTCAAGACCGAATCTTTTATCGTCGGATTAATACCTCTTTAACGAGCATCCGAGAGCTTGAGAATAGTAGTTATTTCTCGTCGGTGCAAATCAGTCCGCGGCATCCGATCTCGTTTTCCGGCTGCACGATTCTCTCTTTCTCTCTCTCCTTCTCTCTCCCTCTCTCTCTTTGTTTCTCTTTCTCTCTATTTCTCTCTCTCTCTCTCTCTCTCTCTCTCTCTCTCTCTCTCTCTCTCTCTCAATTCAAACGAACGGTGAGACCGAACGAAATTATACTCTCGGTCCGATTATTTCCACCGGTGTCATTGAAATCATTTACGGTGTTACGCTCCTCCGGTGTAACCGAGTTCTAGCAAGGTCATGTATCAAGTTCCGAGAGAGAACGAATTGCGCCACTACGTCCGGAGGCCGAGTGCTCTTTCAGACTTTGAAGATTAACAGCAACAAGATACAGCAGAGAGCTCGATTACGTTAAGGGTATCTCGAAGTATCTATGTACGTACGTAAGTACATACGTACGTATATATTTATTCACGTATGTATGTATGTATGTATACAAGTAGGTATATATGACGACAGTTTTTGTTTTAAATTCCTTGGCCTCGAATTTTCATACAAGTCTCATTTAAAACGTGTTCTATGATAAACACGCAAAACACATTTTATATATACATACATATCAGCGCTCTATTCAAATATTACTGCCTTCATAACAGCTTTAACTCTCGTTGACGTAACATTAGAAAATGTGTATATGTATACGACTAGATTTTGTAATAATACATACTTTGCATTCACCGTCAGATATAATTTTGTGTTACTCATGAATCTGGAATGGGACTCCGTTTAATTGTCCAGAACCGATGAATGTCGAGAGATAATGAATTAAAAATCTAATCTATGAGTTTCATGGGTTCATTCATATTTTCAAGCATCGATTGAATATGAGTATAAAAAATCAGAGAACTAAAATAAAACATTACTTCTAAATAGTACTACCTACATTAGTTAAAATCATAATCTTCACCTTGAATAGATACAAATAAAAAAAATAATCATTTTTCATCACGTTAGAAGATAATCCTTGCGTTTGATCTCATCAGTTTACTTTTTTGTGTACAATTCTTTACAATCCTGATCTCTCGACGTACATATCTCGTAATACCTTTGGTGGCGTCTTATGTTCTTTAGATTTGTTATCTTTCAAAAAAAAAAAAAAAAAGAAAAAAAGAAAAGAAAAACAAGAAAAGAGAGACTGACTCTTAAGAGTATTTAGAACTTACGATGCCTTAAGGTGATCACAGGTGTCCGTGACGTATATCGCAAAGTCGATGATGCGAAAAATAAACGTCGTCTCTCTCTCTTATCATCATGACTCTAATCACGAAAGATACGTGACGACACAAGGAGAGTTTATTTGACGTAGGCGAATCTGTTTTTGGATCTTTCAAATGACGTAACGATAATCTACAAAAAGGTATTCGCACGAGATAAGTAATATTTGGTATGAATGTTTGCGTGTGTATGTGTTATATTTATTTATTTATTTTTAGAGTCTTCGTTTTGAACCTTATTCATTGAATATGAAATATACCATATACTATATACTATACTATACTATACTATACTGTAGTATATAATAAAATATAATAAAATATAATAAAAAGAGATAGAAAATGTATATACGTATAATATATTATGTTATCATTTTATTTTAGTATGCTACATACTTTAGTTTACCTTTTTTGTATACTCTTATTATATACTCTTATTATATAATAGTATATATACTTTTAATATTTGTTTATAAAAGAGATTATAGGTATATCTGTATGTATACGTAAATATACTTACCACCACCACTTTTGTAGCACAAATAAGGAAACCTCCAAACATTTCCTAAACCAACTGAGTATCCGATACAAGCAAGGACGAATTGAACTTTATTAGCCCAGTGTGGTCTTCTCGGCTGTCGATAATCTCCAGGATCTTCGCCTTCGCCATCATCGTAACTCGTACACGTGGATAGATCATCCTCGATGGAACTGAACAAACAAACGTGACAGTCTCGAGTCGAGTGATAGAAAATAAATAGGATCAAGTAAATGGAATAGTACGAGGATAAATAGCATTACATACATCGATATGTATTTTTCATTATTCCAGAAAGAGAAGGTCTCTCACGCATAGTATTTCATGTGATAAATATTTTCTTGACTAGTAACGTCACGAATAGTTTAATCGTAAGTTTCAAATTCAGGACAAGGCAATCGTCGTTCGGCCCTCTTCTTCTTTATCAATATTCATGGTAACATACACAATAAAAAGGTGAACTATTGGATAGACACGTTCGTTTATTCGTTCATTTTTAACGAGTTTTAATTATTTCAACGTTATATTACTATTATTATTGGTAAGTAGGTGTCGTGCAGGCATAAAATTGATTCGCGTCAAAATATCAGGTTGCAGGCCACGCAGATGTCATTAAATACGTCTTGGATTAACATACGACACGCGAGTAACAATCCGTTCGTTCGATTTCTTTCATATTCAAAAGCCTCTCTTTTATTGTTCGCATTAGGAAAACTAAGAATGTTATTCAATGTTATTCAAAGGAAGGTAACGCATATGTATCTAAAATTATAATTAACTTGCATATGATTCATAGAGCTCGTATTATGTTGTAAATACATATCTATATGCTCTATACAAATATAAATTTAATCTTTCTTAAATATCTATAAATTGAATAAAGATAAATAATTTTATGTTTCATTATAATCGCATCTAATATTATACGAGTAGAAAAATAAAAGAGAATTTTTATGAAGTAACAAAAGATTTAGAAATTTCGTTGGATGTAAAGTTCTCTAAACGAGTTTGTTTATGTGTATCTCTCTCTCTCTCTCTCTCTATCTCTCTCTCTCTCTCTCTCTCTCTCTCTCTCTCTCTCTCTCTCTTTCTCTCTCACTCTTTAGAGAAATTTCTCGTGTGAAGAGGAAAGCCTTGTTAAAGGGTAAGTAGATCGAGTAGGATCAATTAAGTAGAGAAACGCGTTCCATGCTATGACCTTGTCATGCTCAATATATCTACCTATATCATATTATGTAAGTAGCAAGAATGAAAACAAAATTTGTGTTCCTTTTTTTTTTGTAACCGAACCCTCTCTCTTCAATGATTATTATTTATAATACGAAGCGCGCGAAACAAGCACTGTGTGTCAGAGCTTAAACGATCGAACGAGTTACGATCGTATATATATATATATATATATATATATATATATATATATGTATATATATTCGATACTTGACGAGAAACTGTTTTAATGTACATACGTAACATTAATGAATACATACGCACACCTGGGTACATATTTTCTCACGCGGTATATTTTTTTTTATAATCGACAATTTATACCTACTTTGAGGGAGAAGGTAGAAGAGGGAATGAAAAGAAGCTGTGAGAACGATGAACATGCATATAAAAATAATATTATACATAAACGAGCATAAAACACGCATTAATCATGCTTTGTCGATATAAAACGAGTTAGTCCGCTGTATACGTTGGGAACGTTTCTAACAAGCAACACATCAATCTTCTAACGAATAATTGAAAATTCTTTTTAATATCTACATGACTTCGTATGGAAAAACGTTCTGAGGATCTTTCTTGCAAAAGAAAAGAAAATAAAAAGAAAATAAAAGAAAAATATGCAGCAATAGTTGTCAACATACATACATGCATGCATAGATACATATATACATACTTACATACATACATACAAAGAATTCGAAATGGAAAAACATGACATAGCTTTAAATATAACGTATACCATCATTTACAATGAAAGAAGCGGGACAGCTACAACAATGTATGTACACCTACTTGCAACAAAAGTACGGGGCTTACATTGTACACCTATTATCCACTTACGTCTCTGGGACAATACGACGGAATTGCAGTCCCTGGATGACGAGACCACGCTTCACTAGTAGTTCAGAAGTACACCTCATCTGTCTATCTATCTATCTCTCTTTTTCTCTTTCTCTCACTCTTTTTCGTCGTCACTGAATTTCTGAACTAAGATAAAAGGATATAGCAAAAAGTTTGACTTTTAGTTACATTCTCAGAAGAAAGATTTTTGTCTCTTTCAAATTTTCTCCATCACTCTTTTATCTCGTAATAAATGTAACGCGACGTTTATTGCGTTTCTCTTGGCACATGCAATAAACATTTATTAATCGCTATATTGTTTACCCTAGAACTGCTTCTCTTTCAGCGTTAACGCGTGGCAAACGAGAATGTTAACGCGTACGTATGTACATGTTGATACGTGTGCATATATGTATATATGTATACGATCGAAGTTTAAATCATAATTCTTGAGTAAACACGTCACAAAGAAGTAACTCTCGAAGTATGTAAAACTTCGAGAAGATCGAGACCCGATTGTCAAAGATGTATATACGTATGTATGCGTATGAATATGAGCACGGAACCGTTCTACACGCCTAGAGACTCCAATTTTAAACTGACATACGAATCAAGAAGTAGTCTTATTTTTATGCCAACGAGTCACCAAGACACCTTCCTTCGTTAATGTTTGTTTATTGCGTTAACGAATGGCCGCGAAAACTCTCGTGACAGTTGTACTTCTCCTCGTTCTCGTTTCCTTCTTTTCGTTTCTTTCTTATTTTCATGATAAATTGGTATTATCGCGTTCCCTTTAATATTTTATCTTCGAAGAAAAAATGATTTATTTTAATTGCTACGTGTTCGTTAATCCGCAATAAATCGTTAGGATCGTACGATTTATGATACATCAATTTTTTTTTTATTTCATTTCAGAGCATCGGCTAACAAATTTCGTTTAAAATTAACATCGTTTTCGTTTAAAATAAAGCTCATTTTATTTTCCTTATTAATCGTAAAAACTAAAACTGATTTTATACAAGGACACACTTCGTGTTATTTATAAACCACTCATCGTAACAAATATAGTGTTTGTTTAAAATAGATATGCATATAAATTTGAATCAGAGTGTACACCGTGTTAAAGAAATATTCAATGGTAGCGTATAACTATGCTTTATAAGCATGACAGCAGGTTGACGCTCCGTTGAAAAAAAAAAAAAAAGAAGAAAAAAAGAAAAAAGAATCGTAAAATGATGTGACATCTTTATGACAGGGATGTACCTCTTTCATGGATGATGAACCATGCAGCCGAGATAGATTATTTAACTATCTCAAACATGACGAGCTTTAATTTTCATATCGCTTAAGAATCTCGTTTCCGTATTTTGTCTGAGAAAATTAATATAAGTAGAAATCGAAGCGTTTTGTAGAATATCACTAGCGGATATTATATATTTGTAAATCTTGTGATGTTGAAAATTGATTGATTTGAATACTCAAGAAAGTATTATATTTGAATCGTTTCAAGACATTAACCTAAACAAATACCATATGTTAAGATTAACAAAGCACATGCATTATAATGCATTGCAATGTCACTGTGCATGCATTATAACGTTCTTATTTTAAATGTTAATATTTTTAAAAATGAAAATACACATTATTTCGTATGAATAATTATAAGCGATAATTCCGAGGATTAATTTCAGCAGACTAAGAGAGAGAGAGAGAGAGAGAGAGAGAGAGAAAGAGAGAGAAAAAGAGAAAGAAAATACTGAAGAATGATACATATCCAAAAATGTATGCACTTTTCTTTTCAATATTCAGATCAACTGTCGTATTAATGATTTCCACAGAGAGAGAGAGTTTGAGTTCTAGAAGTTTGATTTAAACGAATAAAATCACTTGAGTTTAATGAAATACCGTAGAAAAGGGAAAGATATCGTGATTCGTACCGAAGATCTCGCGAAGATGCTAGGATAGCGAGAGGATCGTAGGTAATGTGGTCACTTACGGCGGCGGATGTACCAAGTTAAGGAGCTCCGACGGCGAAGTGGGAACTCTACGTATCGTAAGCTTCCGCCCGTCAGAAGAGCCCATGCCGATCGATGCTAGAGAGCGTATGGAAACGGAATCGGTGAATGGACGACCGACTTGGCCGTTGCCATCGGAAAAAACGATCGAGGCCCAGCTAGCGGCTGGTGGTTGATGTTGATGGTAATGATGATGATGTTCGTCCATCGTGGCGTTTGATTTCAACGAACGCATACTGGGGTAACGATGATGACGAGTAACGTGATGATCGATACCACGAATGCTTCTTCCTGACTGCTCGTTCGATCTGGAAAAAAATTTCGATTCTCTCATATCCAGTTCTTTCATATTGCATCATTGTTACGTAATTAAACAAATATACACTTTCTAGAATTCAAAAACAAAATAATAATAGTTTCGTTAATAATCGATCTTTAAATCTTTTTATCGACGAATAGGTTTGTCGTCATCGATTATCGAGAAAAAGTATTCTAAGAAAATGAAAAAAAGAAAAAAAAAAAGGAAAGAAAAGCTATTAGATAAATCGGGGATATTGAAGTGTTACATGATCGGTCTCGATTGATGAAGTCTCGGTTGAGACCTGTCGTGGACACTGTCGGTACTGCCGCTATGTCCGCTGGAACCTAATCTGAGTTCGGGATCGTATCCAGTGAGAATCTTGGCTTGGCTGATCCTAGCCTTCCTGGAAGAGCCAGCGGAACTCAAAAGTCGACCCCTCTCCTCGCACGGTGAATCTGAATCAACGTCTTGCTGTGACTCTCGATGATGACCGTGAATAAGGTGATTATGCTGATTCTGATGCTGATGCTGCTGCTGCGGCTGCTGCTGCTGCTGCTGCTGATGATGATGATGATGATGATGATGATGATGATGATTAGGATGATGATATTGTTGCTGCTGGGCACTTTTAACGACATCCGGATCGACATCGTCCGAACCGTCCTCTTCTTCGGGCATCGTGCTCATCTTTCGAACACTTTGTAAACGTCCGTTGTTGCTGTGTTGTTGTTTAGTTAGTTGGCAATTTTTATTGTTGCCAACGTCGGTAATCGTCACAGGACCACCGTTGCTGTGGCTGCTACTTGCGCCGCTACCGTTACTGCCGCCGCTGATGTCCATAATAGCATGACTCTCAGGTAGAATCTAGTCGTTTCGAGCGTATCAACCCTGAAACACTGAGGTGGATGAACCGCTTGAGCGAATTACGTCCGGTATCTACGTTCCACGTGCGAGTTTAACTCGTCTTCTCTCTCTCTCTCTCTCTCTCTTGCTTGTATTTGTTCACTCGGAGGAGGATCGAGTTATATTTGCTACGTATTTAGAAATAAGAGTCGATATTATTTTATCTTTTTCAAGCGTATATTCAACATAATTGTCCGAAAACTTATAAAATTATGAAAAAATAAATTAATCGTCAATATCTAATTTTTCTAATTTGCTTATATGATATAATAATTATTGATCGATGCAGTAAAATATTAAGACTGTACGTTAAGAATATGTAATGTTTTAATACTAAGCTATTTGCTCTTTATCTCGTAAGAAAGTCTAAAGCCAGCTCTCATAATAAAAGATAGGAGATATTTATCTCATATCTGTTAAATAAAAAGTATTATATATACTTCACATAAAAAAAAATCAAGAAAAGTGTATTTGTTAAAGTCCGATAAATCGTGATAACGTCATTATATAGATATATTGTATCGACGTATTAACGGGATCATCAACGTGTCAAAATATTGATCGATGTCGAACTATCAAGATCGAAAATAAAGAAGATAAATTTGCAAGAATATACTGTGTCAAAACATTTAAGCGGATTTTGTTTACAGTTCATGTATATAAATTGTTAAAATATCGTTAAAATATCATCTCACACTCTCTCTTTCTCTCAGACTAAAAAAATTTAATCTTAACGTAATCTTTAACGTTTTGCGTTAGATCGTAATTTGTAAGAAAATTGTAAAATATTGTAATATTCAAGGAAAAAAAGATAATGTTAGAGAACGAGTTAGGGAACAAAGCGCTCGTTAGCAATACTTTTTTTTCTACATTTCTTGCACCAACTCTGATTCTAAATAATATTTGATTAGACGTTGAAGAGAAAACATTTAAACAAAAACATTTTATTACGTTATTAGCATCATAAAATTGTCATTTTATTAGCGTCGTTTTATACGTTATTAGCATCGCAAAATCTCTAAACGGCATTCTCTTCGTGATATCGCATTGTATGAATAATATGATTTAGGAATAAAATATAATTATGAAATGGATCAATGATTCATGTTCATTTCGGTTTATCTTTTTGCATCGTAAAAAGATATTCGTAAGAGAAATGAAAAATTGAAAATTCTATCGACGATAACGTTTTCTTTAGTTACATTCGAACCGATCCTCACCCACGACTCGACATCCATCGAGTCCTATCATCGTGGGTCAAAACAACGAGGGGAAGGTCGATTCATATGGCCGGTTAATAAAAACGTCGAGAAATTAGACGACTATACAAAGAAAAATACTACGAAACGCGATAAACGGATTTAATCTGCAGAATTGAAACAAAAGAAAGAAAGAGAGAGAGAGAGAGAGAGAGAGAGAGAGAGAGATGCTCCTTACGTGGAACGCCGTAGATGAAATCACGTGTTATCAGGTGAAATACCTGTCACATCGCAGGGGGCCTCGACCGGATTAAGTGCATTCCAATAGCGCGACTGAAACCCATGAGTGCCTTCTCTCTGACGAAGGTACAGATAACATTTACTCGTACGCGTAGAGAGCGAGAGAGAAAGGCAAAAAGAAGAGAAAGAAAGATAAAGAAAGAGAAAGAAACACGTATAAGTGAGAGAAAGAGAGAGAGAGAGAGAGAGAGAGAGAGAGAGAGAGAGAGAGAGAGAGAGAGAGAGAGAGAGAGAGAGAGAAGTAGCGTTCGTAAAGGCACGGCACACAAACACGTGTGCGTCGGCACGAGATAATTAATAAAAAAGAAAGACACTTTCGAATAGCGCCGCGAGAGAACGTCCGTGGCGAGAACGAATTTCCGGTGTGGGCGGAGATAGGATCCAAGGAGAAAAAATCAATAGGACGATGAATCGAACGAATCGTTAAAGTGTAGAATAAAAGAAAAAAAAAAAAAACAGGAGAGGAAGGAAAGGAAGAAAACGGAAAAAAAAGACAGGACGAGTCGTAACGCGAGTCAACACGTTGGACACACACGACACAACGTCGCGCGACGTTGTGTGCGCGCCGATCGCGTGCCGCGACTCGCGAGCGTGAGCGCGAGCGCGAACGCGAATACAGCGTATCGAGCACGCAAGCGCGCTGCCGCGTACGAAACGCCGCCAACGCGTCGCACGACTGCGCACAACGCTGCCGATGATCAGCCGAATGCTTCCAAATCGATCCGATCGCTCCCGACTTTAACCGAACATCGCCGAACTGTCACGCGTGAAGACTACGATACAATCTTAGGATTATACAAACAAGCGTGACCGAAATCATACAAAATTAAAAATATTCGCAGACTCGTAAGTAATCGCTACATCGCTATAATTATGTTCGGTTATTTTAAATGCAAGTATTGATCGTAATCACATATGTTAATATAAAATAATGCACATGTCCAATGATAAAAATAACAAAAAACCGTTGAATGTAAGATACAATTATAATTTATAAATGTACATTTACAAGGCTTATAGTTTAATGTAATTTTAATATTAAAATAAGCTTACATAACACTATTTTGAATATTGAAGGGTCCTTTTATACCCAACATTATCAATTACTTAACAGGTTTGAAAACACAGTTTATGTAACTTTTAAATGATTGTACAAAGATAAATTCATCTATTACTATACAGCAAATAAACTACACTCTATATGATAAAGTTCACAATATTATTGATGATCATTCTTCCTGTCCATTTGACTGAACGAGTTTCTTTTAATTACGATATCCAATTGATACTCATGTAGAGGTACGTTTTTATAATTACAAGATCAATCACTACGATTTGCATTCTTTTGTCTCCATATTTAAGTAACAACTAAAGCTTAAGATCTACAATGCTGTGAATGAAAAGCAAGCCACATGAAAATTAATGAAACATAAAGTAATAAATTATGTAAATGAATAAATATATATATATTTATATATATATATGTATGTATGTTTGTGTGTGTGTATACGTACGTATGTATGTATGCATGTATATACACGCGTGAGAGCGTATATATACACGTATACACACATACGATTAATACGAAACAGGTGACCAATCTATGAAGTAACAGGGATTCCTTTCTCAGACATAGATAACTTTGGCTCATTTTGTATGCCAGTAAAACAGAAAATGCTGTCAATATGTGCATAATATATTAATCAAGATGAGGTCAAATCAAGCATCATATTGGGGTCTTCCAGTGCTGGTAATGGTAATTCATTTCGCTCCTCTTCAGTTCTAACGTCCGACATTTTTAGGAACTTAATCACCTTTTCAGTAGCTGCTATTCCACAACTACTTACTTCATTCTATATAAAAATATTTCAAATTATTGAGGACTGTGTTATTAAATGCAATATATAATTAAACTTATATAAAATCAAATGATGAATAATTACCGATGCTGTTAAATTCATAAAATTGAAAAACTTTTGAAGTACAGATACCATTGTGGAAAAGCTGTTATCTGGGAGTCTGCTACGTACAAGTGACTCGTAATCCTAAAAGATATCATAGTATCTCAACATGACAATATCTTATCTTATTTCATAATCTACTTTTGCTAATGTACTATATATCTCTACTGAAATATAAATCAAGCAATTTTTACCTTGTTATCCATTATTAAGTATCCAAGTAGGAGAACAACATATGCACCTATTAAAGTATGTTCCATGTGGCGTCCAGCTTTCTGCAATACTGAAGAAAGATTAATGTAATATAATTAAGTTTTTGTATTGTACACCATTAAGAAATACATATACGAACATTTGGTAACAGTTTCTTCAATAAATTCTTCCTGGGATTTTGTTGTTGTTGACACTGTTTCTGTCTGTTCTGAATCTTTTTTACCATCCAAAATTGCATCAGTTTTTTGCTCTTCCGCTCGTGCCAATTCTTCTTGTTTATAAAAGAGATCAATCAAAGACTCTACACCACTTTCTTCAGCTATAAAAACATTTTGATTTATAAATATAATTACATACGTTTTGATAAATGAATATACTTGAGTAATACGTATATAGTGCTTATACAAAATACATACCATCAAAAATATTTTCTGTAGATGGAGGAGCCTTTGACTCAATAAGATGTTGCTTATTATCATCACATTGCTCTACTAAATTTATTAAAAGAATTAACGCCAGCATCATCATATCAAATCTTTTTTCTTCTGGTAGCGATTCTGGTATACGTAATAAAAGATACAAACTACAATCAACTACACCACTTTGTGATCCCACTAATTTGCTTCCACAAGCTGCAAAAAATATATAATTATAGCAATAAATAAAATCAATCTCTGAAAAATGAAAATAATATAAAACCCAATAAGCTTACATTGTCTATTGAATCGATGAGTGAGGTTTATGAGAACTTTGATAATAGCAAAAAGACATTCTCTGACAACAGCACCAATTGAGCTTTTATCACTTGGGTCTATGGTTGGATAAATGGGAATCTCTTGTCCACATAAGTAATAAAGACTTGCTAAAGTACTTACTAGTACACCATCATCATATTTTAATAAATATACTTGATTCTCTTCGTTCATATGTGTAACCTAATCATAAATATAATATATATTGTTAGTGCTATACGTAAAATTGAATAATAATATTTAGCATAATTCGCATTATAATTTATAGTAGATAGTCCTTACGTTTTCTAATACACGTAAACATCTGTCGACTTTACGTAATTTATCTAATAATGGTTCTGTCCAACCAGCTCTTGTAACATCGTGCGCATTAATGTGGCGATGACATTCCCTGACTGTTTTTACAATATGTTCTAAGCCACCTAATTCTCGGAGTTCTTCTTTAAACCACTCTCCTGCACGTTTTGAAGTTAGACTGAGAAGTGTTTCCATAGCTAATTGTCCAACCTGCGAAGATAAATCAATTTTATCACATTTCATTTCCATTTAAAATTAATGTAGATTAATCACAGAAATGATTAAATTACTCACGGTAATATTATCCAAATTTAGATGCTTTGCATGCCCTTGTGCTTGAATATCCGCACACAATTGCCGTACTTTTTCCTTATTTTTTAATAATTCAGCCCTACTAAGGCCACAATCGTCAAGCGCATCTTTATGACTGGCATCAGATTCTAATAAACTTAACATTAGTTCTAAGCAATCTCGGTCTAAATCCATCGCTAGACGATCTTGACTTAACACAAACATTACAGTTGCTGTACACAGGCCAAGACTCTAATTGCAATACAAAATAATATTAAAGTTTATCCGTTTTTTTGGATATTAAAATAGTAAATGAAAAACATACTTGATCTTTAGTGGCATCATGTAATGCTTTAAAAAATTTAGCAACGGTTCCGTGAGCACGTACATGCATACGAAAGGCAGGAGCCATGCATTTGCTTGCTAAGCGTATAGCTGAAAGGCAACGTGTAGCATTTGGATTATTTTCTCTTAAAGTATCCAATATATATTCAACATCATCATTAAATTCCTGAAATTCTCCACTTTCTTGAATCTGATGGGCCTTCTTCACATTCTTTACTACAGTGTAAAACTACAAAATAATGTTATCATCATCAATAAATCCTAATATCAATGAGCCTTATCACCTTGATGCAACATATAGGACTTTGAACATTTGTATAATATATACTTACACCTTTAACTTTCCTGCAACAACGAACACTTGTAACAGCTTCAGAATCATCTGTAAAGTCTATATCAGTTTCAGGATAAGTCACAACTCTTGTAAGTTGAGAAGTCTCAAATTCTCCAGCATATGCTTCAGATCCAGTGGTACTGTGTGATCCTGAAGCTATAGTAGGAATTACATTCCCAATATTAGGTGTATCTGTCGTACTAGATTCTTTATCACTATCACACCACTTGTGTTTATACAATGCACGTCTTTTATTTCCATTTGTTGTCCCTGTTGAACGACTTTTAAAAATGCTACCCTTTTTAGTAACAGGCTTAGATGGTACATTTGTTGTAGGAGCATTTAAAGTTTGTGATTCTGAAACTGTACTTGTTACGTGCAAAGGCATTTCATTTTCAACATTGCCACTCACACCTTCACTATCATCGCTACCTGAAAACCAATCCTGATCTACTAATGTCTTAGCTGCTGCAGTTTCAGAATCAGCTACATGAGCTGATGATTCCAATTCTGTTTCAGGATCAGGTTCCACCTCAGTTTCACCTTCTGGTTCTAGTTCTTGTTCTGCTTCTGCTTCTGTTTCTTTCTCTGGTTGTCTATTAGTTTCAGGTATCACTTCATTTGTAGGGATATCTATAGAACAATGTTGAACCTCATCTGAGGTAATTTCAGAATTATCTTCAGTTTCAGGGACATTTAAGATCATTGGTCTTGTTTGCATTGGATCTGCATCACTTGAAAGAATATCAATAAGTTCTTGAGTTGTCGTTGGCAGTGGCTGGTCTCGTCCGATTAAAGGTTCTATTGTTGGTTTACATGGGTACGTTGAACTACAATCAGTCTTAACAATATCATAATGGGATATAAGAGTGTTATTGGAATCTGTAACGGATTTTCTAAGAGTTAAGGAGAGTCCAGAACTATGTGTATTTGAAGTAGTTGATGCTGTTGTAACAGCAGAAGAACCTGTTATGTCTAAGTGTAAATTTTTTGCACGACTACGTGTCGTTCGTCGCATATCAGAATTTTCTAATGGTATCGATACTGTGGATACAATTGGTTGCTGAGAACGAGTTGTCTTAAGATCCGTTTTGATTGATGGTTCTGTATTACTTTTACGTTCAATATCTATTTTAGAGGGACTAGTAAGAGGTGTAGAAATTCTGTAAGTTTCAGGTTCTTGATCCTGATTATTTTGCACATCTCCGCAAACTAATCTTGCAGTACCCTTACATATTCTTAAGACAATTGGAGGTTTTCCTTCTTCTCTATTTGATGTTTCATTACCAGTATTATCTACACTTTCTGATACTTTCTTTGTAGGAGTATGCATTGCTTTTGGTAAGGGCTGTTTTGGCAGGGGTTGTTGAGGCTGCTTTGGAGCGCGTGTTCTACCATATTGTGAATCAGGTACTTGTCTGTATATTGCCACGTCTTGGCGAGATTCTTCTATTACTGGTGGTACATTTCTACTTTTAAAAAATTTCTTCGGCTTTACAACAGCTGATGTAGTATCTGTCTTACTAGTTGGATCAATTTCAAATGAAAAGGGATCTTTTCCAGAATTCACACGTGTATTCTGGTTACTATAATCAATTTTCATCCTTTTTGCACCAAATGAATTGTGAATATTATCTCTCCTTCCTATATATAAATAAAAAAATAATATATATGTATTCAATTCTTTGTTATATCCAATTAATATTTGTAATATTTAAATTATAAAAAATATAATCAAAACTAATTACTTATACTAGAAATTGTTAAATAATAAAACTTACTTTCCTACACACACGCGTACACACATATATATCAGAGCTAGATACCAAATATACATTCTTTGAAAAACTTTATATGATGAATAATGTAAAAGTTATTCAAAGTATATATGTTATATTATTTATATATATAAAACGAATAAATTTTTAAATTATATGTATTATTCATATAGATGCTATACTTTTTAGATATAATAATATATAATATGCAATATAATACACGTTTAATATTAATATCTTATATATATATAAATACAATTACATCATATTAAATAACTTATTCATAAAGGTGAAAAGGTATAATAAAGATGAACTTAAGAAAAAAAAAAAAGAAAGAAAAAAACAAAAAAGAAAACTGCATTATGAATGAGTCATAATGAAAGAATGGGAGAAACTGTGCTAATAACAATTTCATAACAAGCTTTACCGACATGAAAATATATGGATTAGAAAATTTTGAATATAATTTAATTTAATTTTTTGTTGAAATATTTACATCTATAATACAGGAAGGTGTAATAAAAATTATATGAAAATAATAAATACATACCATTGATATTCGTGCTTCTGATAGATGTAAAAGATGTTATACCCCATTTTCCAACAGTACCTGCTGACTTGGCAGCAGAAGGTCTATTACTATTTTCTCGAAAAAGCTTATCAAATTGAATGCTCCCAGGTGTCACACTACTGACCTTGCGACTGTAGGATTTGGTGTAACTACGAGACGTCATTTTGGATATTCCGATATTTCAAATACAGTCCGCATCCCATAAGACACAAATAACAATATCTTTCTTCATTCTTTAAAATTTCCGTATGATCTATGCTACATAACTATCGATTCGAATAATAATGACAATATTTCGGGATAACATTCGGAAATTTTTAAAAATACGTCGTCCTCTGTATAACAGCCGAAGTTACGAAAGTATTACGACCTTAAGAAAAGTAATTTCGAAGCTCACTAAAGAAACAAACGCCATGTTTCGATTACTATTTCCCTCGATGCACAAATATATTTCCTGCCAAAAATTTCAATTTCGAATTAATAATTTCGTAATTATAACCTTCGCATTAATACGCCAACGTTCTTATTACACTTCCTATTATTTCCTTTTCCATATAGTTCGACAAATTTAACTGGAATTTATTAATCATAACATGATCTTAAGCCATCTGTCGATATGTTTTTCGTTTAAGATTTAGATGCATACATACCACATGCAAAAAAACGAATAATACACTGTGCACCAGATAATAATACTTATCATCTTATCCAGTAGATAGAGCCAGATAGGACGAAGCGTAACTATCTACATTACCGATTGAATGGACATATATAATATTGTCCAATTAGAATGCGATTTATTACATAAAGCAACACGTAATACAGTATGACTTTCGTTTGCAAGAAAAATCGACATATTATTAATAACGAATTAAAGTCTATCTATATATTGATATAAGTTTACAATAAATACACTCATATATATGTATGTGTGTGTATGTATGTATGTATGTATATGTATATATATATATATATATATATATATATATATATAAATCTTCAAGAATGTATAAATATGTACATAGATTTTAGATATAGATAAGATATGTCATTATACGTATGTTTTATCAATAGACATACGACATTAAATACATCCCCTCTCCAGGCCTCAAGCATATACAAATTTTATTGTCAAATAACCAATCGTATTAAAAATATTAACTTTATTTTTCTTACTTGTTTTCTTTTTTTTCATATTCTTTACATTAGTAAATACGTGAGAATTTGTAATAATTAAATAACCAATCGCCTGCATTTAAATAACCAATCTACGTGCCTAACTTAAGGTACCACCTTTAAAAATGTTTCTTCCCTAAGCGTCTTAAAGTAAAATAAATATAAAAAATGTAGACAATTATTTGATCGTTAATATTTTTTATATACCTTTAAAAAAATTACTCCTTCAAATCGTAATAATAAATATAATCATATAAATGTAATTAATATAATATAAATAGAAATATATATATATATATAAACACAATTCGCTTTAAAATGAAAAAAAAATGGGAATACTCGAATCAGCTAGCGGGAAATATTTAAAGTTTGAGATTGAAACAAATGTTCAAAGTTTAAAATTAGATCGCTTGAAGTACGCTTTTAATACATTTTAATTTAGATTTCATTTGAAATGTAATAGTTGAAAAAGTAATAATTTGGCCAATTATAAACAACATATATATATATATATATATATATATATATATATATTTATTAAACTCTATCGTATATATAGATGTATGGGTGAATATCGTAGGTGGATTTTTTGAATCGTTAGTAATTATTATTTCGTGTGGAATAAAAAAATAAAAATAAAAAAATAAAAAATAAATAAAAAAATAAACATAAATATGTAAAAAAAGTTAATATGTTCAATTAAAAATAATTATAAAAGATATTATTGCGATTAATTGTGCGAACGAATACCGATGCACAATGAAAAGCAAGCTTTTGTAAAGCGTTGCGCTAGTAATTTCTATATGCCAATGGATAATAAGCATTTTCGCGCTACCTGTTATGAAATCCGACGGGTGATACAAAAACACGTGTTCTTTACTACTTTGTCAAAAAAAGTGGCGTATTAGAAGCAGTGATTTAATGTCATAAAGCTTTTCTGTGTACTATTTAAAAACGTAAAAATTCGTTATCGTATATTAAGAGAATTATTTGGAAAAATATGTACATTTATGCCGATGAATAAAGGGAAAGTGATTGTGCAGCAGAGCGGCCATTTTATGTTAGTATGACGTAGAGGCTGGGTGTAGCTTCGCGTTCAACCGTCCGTTCCTTGGAAAACGCGAGAAAACGAACATTCTGATGCTGGGGTCGAGATAGATACACTTAGAGCCCACTGGAGGTGTAAATTGTATATTAAGTCGACACAACGTAAGAAAAGTAGTAATATAAGAAAGTAAGTTCCCCAATAGAGCGAGCATGAGCGAGGAAAGTAATCCACGAACGCTGTACGTGGGAAATCTAGACGCTTCGGTGTCGGAGGACCTTTTGTGTGCACTTTTCTCACAAATTGGTGCAGTTAAAGGATGTAAAATAATACGGGAGCCAGGAAACGATCCTTATGCTTTTGTTGAATTCACGAACCATCAATGCGCGGCTACGGCACTAGCCGCCATGAACAAGCGATCATTTCTGGATAAGGAGATGAAGGTTAACTGGGCGACAAGCCCTGGAAATCAACCAAAGTTGGACACAAGTAACCATCACCACATATTCGTGGGTGATCTCTCTCCAGAAATCGAGACCGAAACATTAAAAGAAGCGTTTGCGCCTTTTGGTGAAATCAGCAACTGCAGGATCGTACGTGATCCGACTACAATGAAGAGTAAAGGATACGCATTTGTGTCCTTTGTGAAAAAGTCTGAAGCAGAAGCAGCGATAGCAGCTATGAATGGCCAGTGGCTTGGCTCACGATGCATTAGGACAAATTGGTCTACTAGAAAGCCTCCACCTCCAAGATCAGAAAGGCCACGACACTCAAACAATAGTAAACCTAATTATGAAGAGGTACGTTAGATTTTGAATATTCTGTTTCTAAATCATCTTCACACAATCAGAAGATTATACAAAGTATGAGCCGCAGCATCTGGAATAGGATAGAATAAATATTAGCATAACTAAATTAGACGGGTTTCGATAAACGCTATCTCCCATATAGTTTGGTTCAATTTTTGAGTTTAGATTTACTTTTGTTTAAGATGATTTGAAAGAAACGAATGTCAATCGAGAGTGTTCGATGCTTTTGTTAATGGAATCATAGGTAACATATATTACATGCATTTAATTGTTGTGTGATAAGATTATTATAGTACTGCTTTCTCAAAATTGATAATAATTCTTTTATTATTTACATAATCATAATCTGATTGACAGGTGTATAACCAAAGTAGTCCGACCAATTGTACGGTATATTGTGGAGGTTTTACAAATGGAGTTACAGACGAATTAATAACAAAAACATTTTCACCATTTGGTACCATTCAAGACATAAGAGTATTCAAGGATAAAGGTTATGCTTTCATCAAGTTCACAACTAAAGAAGCAGCAACACATGCCATAGAATCTACACATAATACAGAAATCAGTGGTAGCATTGTTAAGTGCTTTTGGGGAAAAGAAAATGGTGATCCTAATAGTGTGGGTCCTAATGCCAATCATCAAGCTCAACAGGTTGTTATTATTATAAATTCATTGGAAAAGCTTAATCTCTCTCTTCCTCTTTCTCTCTCTCTCTTTCTCTGTCTTTTTCTCTCTGTTTGTCTGTTTGTTTTTCTCTCTCCTCTCCTTCTCTCTCTCTCTCTCCTTGTTTTATCATTAATTTTTGTATAAACTTCAATATAAAAAATTAGTTTTTTATCAAAATATATGCTAGATGAAACAAATGTATGAAAAAATACTTCTTTTTTTATAATTTGATCAGTTTCATTGACTGTACTTCTTTGTTAATTATGATTTATAAAAATATCTTTAATAGTGTTTAAATAGATAGGGTCTAGGAAGTGTGTGTTTCTAAGGTATTATTAAATAATTCATAAGAAATAAAAAGTATAACGTGCTTAAACATTTGGTACATTTGTCTTACAGGTTACTACTGGAGCTGGTCAATATGCATATGGATATGGACAACAAATGGGTTATTGGTATCCACAGGGTTATCCACAGATGCAAGGACAATTTCTCCAACCAGCTCAATATTATAGCCAATATTATGGACAACAGTATATGAACAGTATGAGAATGCCTGCCCCTGGTGCTGGTACATGGCAGCCTGCACAAGCAACTGCTGCACCACCGACTGCAACTGCCCCATTACCACCTGGTCAACAACCGACTATGGTAACATATACCATGCCACAATATCCTACACAATGAAACTGATGATTGATATCAGTTAATTGTTACGTGCAAAATATTTGCCCTGGGGGCTTTTATGTATTTGTTCTAGCATATACCTGTTCTAACAATTATGTTGGTACTTTGAATTATAATAACTGATTATAAAAATATAAACGAGTGATTATACATATATTTTTGCAGAATATGTATCTATACTAAAAACACATGTATACTTATTTGTGTATACAGAAGAGAAGAGTAGTTTTATTTACTTTTCACATGATATTAATGATTTTCTAGAAAATTTCGAGGTCGAGTTTTGAAGAAATTCAAAAATTAATATTATTTTGTTATTATTTGGGTAAACAAGATAATATATCATATCGAGAAGACTAATAATAATAATAATAAAATAGGTTTCTCCTATAGAAGTTGAATTTTGTTTGACAATATAGAAAAGGCAAATTCAATAAAATATAATAATTTAACGATAATTTTAATGTATCCAATGTAAAATTATGATTAATGGATATAATGTTGAACAAGGTATATTTTTGAACTCTTCTTTAAAGCCCCTGATTTGAGCCCTGCATTCGTTGTGCTGCGTAAGGTGTTCGTATGTATGCGGTCATTATGTTGTTATATTTTTTAATATTTTTGCCACAATTACCAATCCTTAGTTTATCTCGAATCATTAATGAACGGTATGACAACATGTTCATTTATGATAAACACGGAGTATGATGTTAACGGTAGATTAAGATAGAAAGAGTATAGCTAAACACACGGCGCCTGTGATGTAGCTAGATTTTGTGCATGTTCCGACGTATGCAGGGCCCTTCAAATAAACAGTGCGCGTCAAAACAAAAAAAAATAAAAAAAATAAAAAAAAAAAAGAAAAAACGAGTTAAAAACTTTCCTCGTTATGTGATATTTATCGTCGGTGGTGTAATGTATATATAATTTTGCTACAGTAACAAAATAAATAACTTTGTCTTGAAAAAAATATCATCGGGCATATACAATTTAATCGTACTAAAAACTTAGCCAAGAGAGAAAGAGAGAAAGAGAGAGAGAAAATTCTTCATAAGTTGTAAGTTATATTAGTGACTCTTCTCTATTTGTACAAAAAAATAGTAAGCTGTGAGGTGTAATAAAGCCTATAATTTAAGTCTAATAATAACGAAAAACTGTAGTAAACATTCATATACTTCCATTATAAGGAGCTACTTTTGCAGGCGTTGGGAATTACAAGCACACAGGGGTCGCTAATATAGCATTAAAATAATTCCATATATTAAAAATATTCAAAAGTGAAAGGTATATATTAGATCTTTCACTATTTTAATATATCAACAATATTCATGATTTACAATAAAAAAAACAATTTGAAATCAATTGACAATCAGTCGAAATAATAAAAAGATATTTTCTGTGCTTTTAGTGCATGGCACGATATGCTAATCTCGTGTCTTCCAAGCAATATTTTCGAACTAAATTTCAAGAATACTATTAATCTAGTAAGTTTTGATTATTATCTTATATCTGATAATAAATTTTTATTTCCTTAATGTATATTACATCCTTCAATTTGAAAATTTATTTAATATGTAACATTCGTATACACCAAAGATAAAATAAAAATGTCATATGTGGTAATGACAATTACAAAGATTAAAAAAAAAAAAAAGAAAAAAGCAATACACAATGTAAGACTCCTTTGGCATAGCTAAATGATTTTTATCATTTTCTTGTTAATGATAAACACAAATTCAATGAGCCTAGATGGTAATCAAGACATTGTGGAAAATTTACTATCCCTTTACTTCGCCACCGACGGTAAAAAGCCATACAACTTTGAAAACAAATTTGTATAAAGTCAGTACTGAATGTAATAACAGCAGAAACAGAAGAAGGACATAGTATGGCACCTTGACTGCGATAAGTGATATCGAACGAAAAGAAGCCAATTTCAAGAACTCTATGAATAAAATAATAATAATCAGCGAACCGAAGAAAGACGCAAAAAAAGTGTTATATAAAAAGTAATTTAGGTACAGCAGGGTGAGTAACCCTCGGAGATGCTTAGGATAATGTTATCTTATAATAAAAACAAATTGTCCTTTGAATGAAAAAAAGGAATAAATATTTAAAATACACGACATTCTGTATTCTTTTGTAACCTACATTATTAAAACATATTTTAATCGTATTTTAATACTTCTTTTTCCATCCGTGTTATATACAAAAAAAAATTAGAGATAAATGATTTTATAGTTTGTAACATATATAATTTTATTTTACACTCAGTACGCTTTTACAAAAATTATATATCAATTTAAAAGATAATTTTTTTCTATATTAAGTTATATTTAAATATTGGAAATATTTTCAAACGTATAACGAGATCTACAAAAAAAGCAATCTCCTATTATATACACTTCGAAAATGGAATTTAATATTGTACATAATAAAAAAAAATATATTTGTAGTAGATAAATCATTTATCAATCGATAGCGTTGGAAACTTCATATTGCTGAATATTGACATTTTTAATGCATTTATGACATATATATATATTTCTTTAATAATTTATATATATATATATATGTAAATACTACATGCAAAATATATCGTGTGTATAATAAATAAAGCGTGAAGAACCCATCTACGAGAGTAGTAAATAGTTATCTCTAAATGGGAGTATTGCATTTTTTATGGATAAGTATAGATTGTTTAAATTAAAAATTTATTTTGATATATGCTACAAGAAACTTTAGAAAACCCTAAAAAAAAATTGATCTTAGTAAATCTAACATCATTAATATCCTTGACGCTCTTCGGGGTATATATATATAAGAAGGATACACTTTGTACTATCCATTCCATCGTGATTTTACTGCATATATAGTTCGTACATTGTGGTAGCAATAAAGTAATAATCAAAGTATTACAATTTTGTACAGAGTATGGAGTATTAAAGTATGACTGCGAATTAAAAGTTACTTTATATGATTAAATAACGGTAAGGAACATCAACATTAACTATTTGTCATTAACAATATTTGTTCTCAACGCAAACTTAAATATGTAACATCATATACGTAAAGGTCAACATATTCTACTCATAATACGATATATAATACTGAGGTGAAAACGCACACACGTGTTTTTACTGGAATATCTAGGCAACAAGACGAACTTATAAATATGCGATGCAAAGACTATATTTTTTAATACAATATTATGCACATCGATCTGACGGAAATGTTCAACCGATTTGTTTCTTATTTCCTGTTTTTTTTTTTTTTATATATTATTTTTTATTATTTTTCTTCTTTTTTTGTTCAGAAACTGCTACTGAAATTGCAAATTATAGGTTTCAATGCCTAAGACCTAAGTTATTTATAGCATTCAAGAGAGTATGAATTATCAAAGGTATTATCATGTAAGACTTAGAATAATATATTTTTAAATACATAATTAAATACGCGATTGAATCATCATCACAGTGTGCACATTTGTTCAAAGATTTAAAAAATGCATGTGCATACATTTTTTTCAGCATCCCAATCAATAACTAGATATAGCTTAAATAGCATTAATTACTATTATAACAAGTTAGTCAGATGTTACCTTATAAATTTATCATTATATGATATAAAAGTAGCAAAATAACTTAATCAAGGCTGAGCATGTTTAGAATGGAAGGCCTGTTTTTTTTTTAACGTATTTTTATGTCATCTCATTTTGTTATATAAGGCTGACAATTTGGAGTTACATCGAAGAAGGTCTTTATACATACAATGCATACAATGATGCACACGAAGTGAGCATAACTTAAACTTAGGCAGTGAAAAAGTACAAAATTTTATGATAAGCAAATATCACAATGCAATCGAAAACAGAGCAGGTTGGATTAATATAACTGCGTTGGCACTTTTACTTTGTTAATGTGCTAAGAAAATTTATACAAAACATCATCTTATATTAACTCTAACACATTAATTATATTTTAGACCAGCGTCAGAATTTCCACCATGCTCTAGTTTAACGAATGCAATGACAATGCACATGTATTAATTTAAATATATTAAAAAGCTATTAACATTTTCACAAATACAGATTACATCATAACACAATTGTGTTGTTCCATTTTACAATTACATATAATTACAAAATGTTAAGATGAAAAAGCTATAATTTTT
Source organism: Vespula pensylvanica (assembly GCF_014466175.1). NCBI lineage: Eukaryota > Metazoa > Arthropoda > Insecta > Hymenoptera > Vespidae > Vespula > Vespula pensylvanica. The sequence continues at coordinate 6,526,037 of NC_057694.1, forward strand.
AAATGAGAAATTAAGTTTTCAATGAGTTCTATATATTACTCTTCCATTATGATACATTTAATATGAAATATTTACGGTAACAAATGATCAGTTCTCTACTAAAATAATATGCATATTTAGGTGATTAATATAATCTACTATTTAAATTTACTGATATTATAGAGTACAATAATTTATGATGACTATAAAAGACTTAATATATAAGCAAGGACACACAATTAAATGATAAAAGCTCATAATAGAATTTATATTGGAATTAGCTTATCAACTATATACATGCATTCAACGCACTTTTAAGTCACAGATTGTTTCGATCACATGAACAATGATTATTCTATATTTGAGCACTGGAAGCAATGGACGAATATTATATACCCATAAGTATACATTGCAGGGTATTTCTTTTTTACATTTTTCGTAATGATATTGTTTTTCGATTATTTTCTTATTAACCATAAATCACTGTAATTTTTCATACCCATTACATTCATTTCGTTGTTTTGTGTAATATGTATTAAAGTAAAATACCATCACCTTTGGCAAATAGTATTAGTCAAACAAGTTATAATACATTGTTCTTAATAACGATCAAATAAATTTTTGAGCTGTACTTTAAATATAACAATACCTATAATGTAATACCTGGATGTGTACAATTTGCTGCATGCGCGCGCGCGCGTGTGTATCTGTGTGTCGTTTTGCATTGCATTATATTGCATTGCAATATACACCTACTAATTGATATTTAATTGTAATAATGTCATAACCATTATTAGTTATAACAGAATTAAACTTTATTCTTACTATTTAAGTAGATGCATGCTGCTTCTTTTTATAGATACAGCTGTTCCTGCAATGCTATATCTCATCACTCATATCAATATATGTATATCAACAATAACTTATTTACAATATATCTGATATAAAGTACTTTTCTACAACTTTGCCGTAATACATAGCAATATTCATTAGAATATTCAAAATTATGCATTCTGCATGTAAGCAATAAAGTAAGACTTAATAAAAATATTATGAACTAGCTCATTGTAAATAACAAAAATTTGAAAAAAAGGGAATCAAATTATTAGAACTCTATGGCATTAAATATAATAAAAACTATTACAATATTATAACAAAATAATGACTAAGATACAAATTCATTTTTAGTCATATTCATATATATAATTCATACTAAATATAGTGAATGTTATATTTTATATGATATTATATTGCATTATCAAAAAAATATCATTGGTTATATGGCTACAGTATTTATTCGTTTTCGTTAATATTTTGTTTCGTTAATTGTAAATTAATTTAAATATTTAAAAAAAACATTACATATATACATTCTACTCAATATGTCCCGATAAATTACTTTATAATGTTGTGAACATCCTTTTCCTTTCTTCAAATATTTCAAATATATATCATACCACAAATATGAACTCATATCGAAAAATAATTAATTTGGAAGCCTCTTCCCAGAGACATTTAACTTAAATCAAAGACTTACGTCACCATACGCAAAGTTCCATTTCTCATATGCAGCCAAACTAGTAGGTGATACTGACCTACGAATTCTCTTCAGAGAATCACGAAAATCTTGCATTGTAATATTGCGTACAGAATTAAGATCAAGTTCTTTAACCTGATCTGGATTCAACTCTGTCAAATGATAATGTAATTTACACCATATTTCTAATGAAATTATTATTATGTTTTGTTATTATTATTATACAGGCCGAATGGTCAAATCATCAATTTCCATCCGATCCCTTTTATATATAATACAACTATTATTACACACATGCTATATGATAAAACAACATAGTACATTACCTCTGATAGGACCAAGGGCTGCATCCTTTGCTAAACCAGTTAAATCACTTCCAGAATATCCTTCTGTTAAAATCGCCATTTCCTTGAGTTCTTCCTTTGTTAATGGATCATTATGTTTTGCTAAAAGTCTCTGAAGTAACATAATTCTTGTTGCTATATCTGGTAGCGTAACATATACTCGTTTCGTAAATCTTCTCAATGCTGCCTCATCTAATTCTTGTGGTCTATTTGTAGCAGCCATAACGAGCACTCTCTCTTCAGGGTTACATGGCAAACCATCAAATTCAACAAGAAATTCTGTTTTCAATCGTCTGTTGAGAAAAAATTCATACAGGAATGAACAAGTATTATTATAATATTCTAAATTTATAAATTTATATTTTTAAATAGTATACCTTGAAGCTTCGTGTTCATTATCTCTGCGTTCACTTAATAATGAATCTACTTCATCAATAAAAATAACAGATGGTTGCAATTCTCTTGCTATTGCAAAAAGTGCCCTTACTAACTTTTCACCTTCCCCTACATATTTGGAAGTTAGGCTAGCAGCAGATATTGAAAAAAATGTTGCATTACATTGCGTAGCTACGGCACGTGCTAGAAGAGTTTTTCCATTTCCAGGAGGACCAAACAATAACAATCCTCTTGCAGGAGTTCGTAATCCTGTGAACAATTCTGGTCGCAATGAGGGTAATATCACCATTTCTTGCAAAGCCTGTTTTGCAGTCTACAAATTTAAATATTACATATATAAAATCAATTCAATACATATATTTATTTTCATCTATCAAATTGTCATTTACAAACCTCTTGACCAGCAATATCTTCCCATTGGATGGCTGTTCCACCTTCTAAGATTTCATCTAATATAACTTGAGCAAGCTTTGGATCTACACCTTTTAGAAGAGGTACTTTTCGTGTTGGTGTACTTCTGTTACTGTTTGATGTAGTTGGTGTTGCAGGTCTTCTTAAAGGTGAACCATTACCAGGTACAGATAATTGTCTTTTTACAGAAGGTGGTGTTGACGATGGTTTTATGGGTGTCACTCTATGAGTAGGTTGAATATTTGTTGTGCGACCCATACTGCGTGGCAATGTCTGACTCTTACTCATATTTGTACCCATTAATCGTTTTCCAGGAACAGATAGTTTTCTTCCAGATGCTGTAATAACAACCATAATATTGATAATGCAAAATAGATTAAAATATAAAGGTATAAATAAAAAGATAAACATCACAATAAACAAGATAAGGTAAGAATATTTATAGGCACACATAGTATTATTGATATTAGTGAAAAAAATTTGTGATACTAAAATAAAATATTGCATATGTATTTATAAATGTTGAAAGAAAATTTATGTATCAAAGAAGGATATGTTTATTTCCTGGTATTTAAATAAAGTACTTCATCTAAAGTAAGTAAATTGCATGAACAAATCAATTGTTAAGTATTCATATACAGGTGGAATTAAGATTAATAATGGCATTAACATTTATATTGCTAATACAATATTAGTAATTGGTATCAATACTTTAAAATAAATTAAAGTTTATCAAAAAACATCATTTTGATATTACAAGTAATACACACATTTATCAGTAAAATTAAATACATTTGAGGAATCACACAGAAGTCCATTTCCAATCTTATCATATGCATAAAAGAATATATTTGCCGGGTATCTGTTTATCTAATCTTATGTCTATATAAGCAGGGATCATTAATAGTAATATTTCTATTTGATTACATACTTATATTTATCTATTACATCACACTATATGGCCATATTTTAAATGCATTTTATATGGAAACATGAAATGCATGGAATTAAAAAAAGCAGAACTACAAATAGACATAATCTACCTACTTTCTAATTACAATTATTTAAGCCCAGAATATCAGACAAACAATACCTTCAGAAGGATGCACGCAACAGTTTTTTGGAGATCGTGGCCTTAATTTGGGAATCTGAGTGCATGTGTTCTGTCCTGTATTTACTGTTTGTGAATTATTCATATTTTTATTATGACTTATATTTAAAGAAGCTGTACGAGTAGTTTGTAATGTGTGTACACTGCGACGAGCCCTCAGAAGTTTTCCTGGATGTTCGTTGTCCAATTTATTTCCAGAAGTACGATATTCATTGGCGATATCCAGTTTTTTCAGCTCACACACACTCACTACAAAAAGGAAAAACACTCTCTGCCATGCTGCAGTAGGCTAAGTAGCTAAAGAGGAAATAAGACTAAACATAAACCCATTAAAAAAATAGGCTATGTTAGGATATTATTCAAACTGCGTCAATTTTTATCGCAATTAGATATGCTGCTATTTATAAGTTGGCCACTAATTTTCCAAATGCATTAAGTTGTCTTAATGACATAGTTCTGATGGTTGTGAAACAGAATTAATAATAAATTGTGCCAAAGGTAAATTTTGTAATACAAAATTATGCGAACTGGTGTCACTCGTCATACACGCACGCACGCACGCACACACACACAAACATTAAGAAATAATTAGCACATAAGCATGCTAAATACATCGATCTTTTTTGTGCTATTGCTATCACTTTACATGTGCTGTAAGATCCAATTTTTCCATATAAAGAACAATTGTGAGCAATGTTTCATATAATACATAGAATTACACACAAAAAAATTGTACTTTATAATATTTGATTTTTTACAGAATAATGCAATAGCGCAAAAAGCATAGAACGATTAATAAATATATCTGTACAAACCTAAGAAGTCAAGCCTATCCTTAGCCATTGCTAAATTTGTACACATTTTATCATGCAATCTTTGTGCATGTTCCCATACTTCGCCACGGCCACCAGTGCACTCAACAGCTATTCCTTTTTCTAATTCGCCAATTCCTTTTTTATAAAGTTCTATAGCCATTTCTTTTTTTCCTAATAAGAAATAGAATCAACAAATATTTAAAATTGTAATACCTTTCATAAGACATAGTATCTTCTTATCAGAAATCAATTATTTTTTGTTACCTTCATTATCTTCATCAATTTTGAGTGCTTTACTAATAAACTCAAAAGCTCTACGATGGTGATGCTTTTGTTTAGCGAGCAGTGGATCACCAGGACCAGGTCCAATCGCTCTCTTAGGTACTTGTGACATCTCTTCACTTTCACTTTGTGCAGTATTAATCGAATCACGAGTCAAATTATTTTCAGACTTTTGACCAACAACTATTTCAAGCTGGCAACTATGCTTTGTAGCTTGTCTTCGTTGAATCAGTTGTGAGGTAGATGTATACAAGTACTTAAACACCACAAAAAGTTGATAAAGCAAAGTTCTTAAAACGTTAAACAATAATATAAGGGGAAAAGAAACAATATACAAATTGCGTTTGTGCACCGACGGTTGTGGATTATCGAGAAACCGATGGCTATGATGATGATGATGATGATTGTGATGGTGATTGTTACAATTAATAGTCGTCGTAGTTTTATCACTGTTTTCACTCTTAGTCACGCAAAGCTTCTTAGGTGACTTTGTACCGAATTTTCGTGCCGGTCGCCCACCATCACTGTAAGACATTTCCTACTGCGATCTTCAGATCCAGGTAAATTGAATTACGCTTTTCGATGTTAAAAAAAGTGATTAGAATAAACCGTTCCGACATCCCCGATGTGAAACATCGAGGAGCAAATAATAAGTAAAAAAATTATGTCGATATTACGATGTTTTTATAAGTACGATCAACGTGAAATGAGTAGTCAGTACTGACATGCAGTACGTCAATAAAAATTGATTTAAGAGAATGAGAATTTTGAGCCGTTCGTATGATGAACTGGCAAATAACAAAAGAGTTCAAATATTTGAGAGTCTTTTGTAGCATAGCTTATGATTCTCGTCGAATTTTAAATAAGTACGCATTAATATTGTGACAGACAAATATTTTGTAGAAAACGATAGAAAAACATGTCACAACATTGATTTGTTGTATGTGTTATCTTTCAGCTAACCACAGCTACACTGTCGGGCGACCTTGACAATCTTATCACGCGGTTCAATATACGTTGCATGTATACTTTTGGATCGTTTTCATTGTTTCTTTATTACTGCATTAACGTCTTACAAATTTTTCTAATATATTCTTCTCTGTAAATAATTTCTATTTTGAATAATTTTCATTACATATAATACGTACCTATTATAATATGCTTGATATTATTTAAATACGCAACACCTTGTCGAAATGGAATGCTTGTAGTTAGATATCAGCATCGACCAATCAACATCGTCGTAAAATGTTTCAGTGACTTCACAATGTTGGTTCGTTATTTTGTCCAATAAAATCTCGCTCAGTGGGTCACGTGATACGTACTATTAGCAAGCGTCATTTCCATTTGCCAGATGTGAACAGATATACCGACTTGAAAATCTTTCGTCTTTCAATTTCTATGATCTGTGTATCATATATTTCTTGTAAAAGTGATCTCATGTCGCCATTTTGTGTTTCAATTTTGCGCTTTACATTTTACAGATTTGGTTAAAGTAAAAAAGATGTCCTCTGCGAGCGGTGATGAAAGCGAAGTTACTTTAGCTGAACCAGGTATATATACGGAATATCTATTTGAATAAATTTGGTTAAGGTAGTATAAATAATTTTGCATATAAAATAGATAATTCGTTTGTAGTACGTTTTATTAAGGTAACCAAAGTGCATTGCACACCCGGTAGTAATCACCGTTTACGTACCGCCATTGAGCAAATGGCGTCACGTATATAGAATGTTTCATTTTTCGTTTGTATTAATTACATTCAATTTTTTTTTCTCTCTTTTAGTACAACGTACAAGGTCTGGTCGTGCTCGTAAAACACCAGTGGTGGCGAAAAAATCACCAGTGAAGAAGCTTCTAGCGAGAGCTACTCGTTCCCCTAAAAAAATTCGAGAAATTGAGGGGATAGAGGTATGTAATAAAGTATATTTTGCAATGGTAAATACATTGTTCATTCTTCTATGTGATATAAGATTTAGTTAATACAATGAAAACTTTTATTTTAGGAGGAATCTCATGTGTTAGAAGTGGTAGAAAGCCTCTCTGAAAATGGTGTACAAAGATTGAATGACATTATAATTGAGCGACACAATGACAGTGCTCCTATGTTACATTTAGAATTAGAAGATTCAGGAGACACTAATGTTCATGAAGTTACAATAGATCAAAGTATACAGTCGGAGATAGGTGTACCAGAATTAGAAGCTCCTCCTCCACCAAATGTAAATAATATGCCTAATACACCTATTTTATCTTCACTTAAAGTAAAAGAAGCTACACATTTAATGGTATGTAACAAACCATTTTGATATATCAATCGTATAACATTTCAAATTAAATATGATTATTTTACAGCAGGAACATTCTGGTACAGAATGTGATACAATAATTATAGAAGAGAGTAGTATGGACAAGGAAGATATGCTTTGTGAAACTACACAGATTGAGATGGAAGGACAAAGTATAAGTAATGATGAGATAAGCAATCAACGTGTATTGATTGATTTTGAAGAAGTTGTAACAGAAGATGGTGATACAATAACACAAGTGACCAAAATTTTGGATACGGATGGAATTCATTCAGATAATGTAATCAGTCATGTCGATACAGGTATTGAAGTTATGGAGGTTGATGATTCACAACAAGAAATATCAGAAGTTGTAGAAAATATTGTGGATAAAGTGGAACCGGACGCAGAAGCAATGGAAACTGAAAACATAGAACTTTCGACTATAGAAATTACTGAAGGAAATGAGTCAAACTTTCAAATTGATAATGGTATAAAAAAAACAGAACCAGATACAGAAGCAGTTTCTGAAGATGAATTACCTAACGAAGCAGCTGCTAAGGTAATTCACGATTTTGTAAAGAATTTTTATATCAAATTTAATATGCGATTAATGTTTATTGTAACGTTTATTCATTTTACGTTATTAGGAACCAGAAACTGAAGCTGTCTCTGACGAAGAATTACCAGCAGCTGCTCCTGCTGATTTAGGTGAAACAGAATCTGTCTCGGAAGACGAATTACCACCAGATAGTGAAAAGAAAAGAAAAAGTGGTATTAAGTCTATAAATAAAACACCAGAAAAAAAAGCTAAAACGGAAGGAGGAAGTCAGTAAATCATATTAAAAATAATCACTTAATTTATATTTATTGGCCGTATGCATTTTAACTCGTTTTGTTTATTACTATAGATAAAAGAAAATTAAATGCAGAAGGAGAATATGATCCTAGTTCTCCAACTTCTGAGAATAATGATGAGACACCCGCGAAGAAAGTCGCTTTATCCAGTGAAACAGAGCTTGGAGATAATAAACTGGATATAAAGCCAGCATCGCCAAAAAAGAAAACTCTCCCTGAATTAGAAAAGTATTGGAAAGCTGTCAATGAGGATCCATCAGATTTTACAGGGTGGACATATCTTCTACAATATGTTGACCAAGAGGTATTGAGAATAATGTTATTATAAATTATATTATTTCCCCTTTCCCTACTACTTTCCTTTTTCTTTTAATTTTTACATTATTTAGTAATAAGTTTACAACATACACAAATGAATACCCACACAGATACACGCACGTGTTTTAGAACGACGCAGAGGCAGCGCGTGAAGCATACACCAAATTTTTGGAGCGGTACCCGTATTGCTATGGTTACTGGCGGAAGTTCGCTGATTACGAGAAGAAGAAGGGCAACCCCGAAAATGTCCAAATGGTGAGTTAATTCGTTTTTTTCTTCATTAGGTTTATATTTCTTATTATGATATCATTTAATTAACGCAATCTAATGAAAATAGCTCGAGTTAGGAAGACGCGTGGGCAGTGTGCACGCACGTAAATATGGTTTTCCCTTCCAACAGCCTAGCACGTCTTGCGGCACCTATACGACTCTCTCCGTTTACCAAATAGCTACTTATTTAATTATTCTGTGATATCTATAATGCTATATTACGTATTATTGTTTTATCAATATCGATATAACGATACTCTACGTACGATACGTAAGTCACATGAAGGCTAGTTATTTCCATTTGCGATATATTATCGTTCAAGAAATTGTGTGTAATATTTACTTGTAAGCATTTGTACACATAGCTTACTACAGAAAGTATTGTAACTTAAGCATAAGATGTGGTACCTTACTTAATGTAAGTAAGATTGGGTTGGGTGTTAAGTCAAAGTCAGAAACAAAGACTTAGGACGTGCACGTGCCAGAGAGGGAACAAGAATGAGTGATGGAAGACACTGAGGCACCCAGATTGGAACACTCCCTGACTTTAAGGTGAATGCACAATGCTCTGCAATCTCAGTGTTAATTATATCAATCTTTATTTACAGTACGCGTACGGTATGTGAGTATACGTTACTAAAAACCGTAATGCTTAACAAAAGCTAAAAATAGGTATAAGACTACCCGGCGTCAGTCCAATTATTTGTAAACTCTTCTAAGTGTGATTACGAATCGTTACTACAGGTATTCGACCAAGGTTCGAAAGCTATTTCACTCAGCGTCGACCTCTGGCTGCATTACATCAACCACTGCAAAACTGTCTACGAAAAGGACGAAGAAAAACTTCGTGAACAATACGAAAGGGCTATTCAAGCCTGCGGATTGGAATTTAGGTAAATAAGATTAAGATAGTAAACGCGAAGATAAGAAGTAATATTATATTATTGCCTTTTTCATTATTATGCTAGATCTGATCGTCTTTGGGAGAGTTACATAAAATGGGAATTAGAAGGAAAGCGTTTGAGTAGAGTAACGGCATTGTACGATCGATTATTGTGCACCCCTACCCTTGGATATATTTCTCATTTTGAAGCTTTTCAAGAATTCGTCTCTTCAAATTTACCAAACCGAATTTTAAGCGTCGATGATTTCCTTGCTCTCCGAGCCGAAGTTAAAGCTCTTCTAAAAGCAGACGACGCTACGTCAGCATCAGCTGCGGACGATGCGCCACCAGGAGAAGAACCACCTCCTCACGAAATGCCACCTACGGACGAGGAGACACGTGCTATCAGAGAAAAGATCATCAGTAGTAGACGTAAAATGCATAAAGCAAATGTTAATGCAGTGGCTGCTAGATGGTCATACGAAGAAGGGGTAAGAAATTCTGTTGTAACATTGAACATTTTTTTAAATCTTTGAGCAATCTATGTATATTTTAACACGCAAAACAACCGTAAATCGTAATATCATCTTTGAATAACAGATTAAGAGGCCATACTTTCACGTTAAACCTTTAGAACGGTGCCAGTTAAAGAATTGGAAGGAATACTTGGATTTTGAAATTGAACAAAAGGATCAAAATAGAATCATCATTCTTTTTGAAAGATGTCTCATAGCGTGTGCACTCTATGATGAATTTTGGATGCGGGTACGTTAATTATGATGATTAAGAAAAATATTTTTTTCTATCGATCGATGTTATGTAATTTTTTATTTACAGTTTGTACGTTATCTGGAATCGTTGAAAGGTGATAATGTAGAAAAAATAAGAGATGTTTATTCGAGAGCATGCATGGTTCATCATCCGAAGAAACCTAATTTACATCTGCAGTGGGCGACCTTCGAGGAAGGTCAGGGCAATTTTGAAAAAGCTGCTACTATATTGGAAAATATCGATAATGTGTTACCCAATATGTTACAAATAGCCTATCGAAGAATAAATTTAGAACGCAGACGTAACGATTTAGAAAAAGCTTGTACATTGTATGAAAACTATATAAGCAACAGCAAGAATAGGACAATTGCTAATAACATTGCAGTAAAATACGCTCGTTTTCTTTGCAAAGTTAAGAACGATGTGGATAAAGCTATTAAAGTATTACTAAAGGTATATTTATACATTTTTCTTTCGATCGTTAAATTTAATGCTTGAAATTGTTTTCGTTATACGAATAATTTTTTTCAACAGGCCACAGAGAAAGATAAAGATAACCCAAGATTGTACTTGCAATTAATAGATCTGGGGTTACAGAGAAATCCGGTTGATACGCAAGAAGTCGTGGGATACATGGATATGTTTATAGAAAGAGAACATGCTGATTTGGAACAAAGAGTTTTATTTGCACAACGCAAAGTAGAATTCCTTGAAGACTTCAGTCCTGACATTCGACAAGTTTTAAAAGCACACGAACAGTTCCAAAAGTGTATAAAACAGGCGAAAGAACGAAAAAAGACAAAGAGTGATGATAATAAAACGTACGAATTATCGCTTCTACTTGTTGTACATATAAGTATTTAAAATAATATAGTTCTTAAGCTTATCAAGTATATTTATATATTTGTTAATTTTTATATTTTTTTGATATTAAAAATTTGATACAAGATAGTATTTTTTTGTTATCTTCTATTACAGTGACTCTTCTCCTCCGAAGAAAGTGAAAACTGGAGAACAGTCTAATATACCTCCACCACCATCTGTAGGTTCTCAATCTTATCAGTATAGCAGTGGACCAAGCGGACCTTATCAGTCACAACAACAGTTTCAAGGTGGACAATATGGAGGTCAAGGTGGCTATCAACAAGGTTATCAACAATATCCGCCTCCATCAGATCCTAATTATGCAAATTATCAAAATTGGCAGTATGGACAAGGTGGTCCACAAGCATATGGACCTTATAATCAATGGGGTTCTTACAATTATTATTAAAGGATTATTCATAATTTCTTGTGTAAGCAGTTATTATGCGTTATCATATTTGTTGTATATTTTATGACCCTTACTTTTTCATTCACTTTCAATTTATCAAAAACGAATAATTTTATCAATTTTATCGCTAAAAAATGTTTTTTGCGACATTACGAAACTAGCTTTCCAAAGTGCTATTTCTCTTTTAGTATTTCTACAAGTACTCTTTGAAATGATAAATATGCACTTAAGCTTCTAAACAATGTGTAATGAGAGTTAATCTATTGAAAAATACGCCTATTAATGAGTTTGCTATCACGTCGAGTTGTAAACAAATTCTTTCGATGTCAATGTCATCTTTCATACAAATTCATATTAGATACAAATTACTTTACGTATATTTAACAAATTCACATATGACACGGCAATAAGCTATAATTGTTTTCTATTCTTCTGGACATAAGTCGAATAGTTGAAAATTGAACAGCTTACCCAAATGACAAGAAATAAAAATATAGGATAGTTTCTAATGCATTTTCCCCCCTTTTTTGATACATAGCACAAAAATTGTGTTGCTTATATGTTCAATATAAAAATCTCATTTTTAGTTATTAATAATGTAACATATTGTTGAGTGAATTTGCACGAATCAAATGTTACATCAGCAAAAGTGAAATGTGTGAAAATTGTAACCGTACAAATTCATTATCATTTTTATTTTGACATATTTGAACAAAATTATACTCTACTTGAAATATGAAACTTACAGACACAGTCCAACGTATACGAAATGCATTTATTATAAATCGTATATGTTATGAACAAATCCAATTTTAATTTAATCTTATTAATTTGCTTTCATTCAATTACTACATTACTTTAATTATTATCGTATATATATATAATATATATATAATATATATGTAATACATATATATAATATATGTATATAATATATATATAATATATATCATATATATGTTATATATATATATTATGTGATATAATTGGTAAATTAAAAATATTTTTATTAATATCCTTGTCATTAGCAAACTTTTATGATTACATTTAATTTCTATATACAAAATATTTTCATAGTGCATATATCATGGTTCATTATAGATAAACTAAGATTTTGAAAAAGTTAATCCAAAATAATTGACTGCAAGTTTAGTTATTTTTTTGGAATTTCAATTTAGAAAAGACCACTAATATAAAATTTGTGTAGTGAATTTACCTTCAATTAAATACTTTTTAAAATTTTACTTTGGGTACTTATCATAATTTTTAAATATTGAACAAAGGTGCGAATTTCAGTATATGTTTGCTGTTGACTCAATGTGGCATAGTTATATCTTTTGACATTACCTCTAATAAAGCTGAAATGTTCACAAAATATCACTTATCCAATAACAGAATTAAGATTTAGAATATGTAATGTATGTGAAATTGTTCACAAACTAATGTAAATAAAGGGATGGATGTCATCTTGATTCAAATGCATTCATAAAATACTAATAGAATAGTTTGTTGTTTTAATGTCACTATTTTGGTGTAATTTAATTATTTCTATTAGAAACTAATATTTTCAGTCTGCATTTTGTTAGAAAATATAATAAACATTTCAAGTATAATAATTCTAATATTTTTATTAAATCTGATATAACAAATGCATAATATCTATGTTGAAAATATTCTTATTTTTATAACTTTAATCTCACATTTAAATTGAAAGTTTAAACCTTCAATTTTATAATTTCATACTTAGATACTAAAACATAATTACAAATACTTGTTCATAGCTGCTGATAAAATTAATAGAATTTTATCATATATGAATAAAAAAGATAAGTTTTAGTAATATAAGCATCATAAAGTAAGTTTAGTTTCAAGTAGAATAATGTTAAAATATGAAAAAGATTAGTAAACAAGAACTTTTTATTAAATAGAAGGGCTTAATTGTTTTGGAAGAAATTATTTAAATGAGTAATATGTATCATTCGACAACAGCACTTGTAGCCATTTGATTCAATCCACAAGTTCCGTCTCCTCTGTAAACTCTATAATATCCTTGTTCACCCCATTGAGGACCCCAACTATTTTTTATTATCCAATATGGTAGTTCTTTCTTAAATAATGGATATTCTGAAAAATACCCATTGATTTAAGTACACATTTATTTTATTCGATGTTAAAGATAATTTAACATCGAATTTAATTTTTTTATTTAGAGTTTATTATAAAAAAATTACATGAATAGAAGTAATACTTACTACGTATTCCATAACCTACGATAAGAACACCATGATCCAAATTATAAGGATTGCATAAGAATTTAAAAGGATGAGAAATCCCACCCATATAAAACTGCATCGCATTAGCATTGATACCAATAGATATAGGACCATTTTGAACTAGCCACTGTGCCATTTTTGTTTCATTGGATGTAATATTAACTGCAGAAACAACTTCCACTTTAATTTTACGTTGATTAATGTAGCATTTTTCATCTTTGCCTATATATGGATAATCTGATTCTAATTCAAGCCCTCCTAAATTTTCTATAGCTCTATAAGCATTGTCTGGTAATCCACCATTGCAAGCATCGTCTAATTTATCACAATCCACTAATTCTTGTTCAGATAATGAGAGTAATTTTCCATGCTTTATGGCATATTGCCCCTCTACATTACCTGTTACAGAAAATGCCCAACATGACCCACATTGTCCTTGATCTTTCACAGGTGTTACAGCATTGTAATTGCGCCAATCGAATTCAATGGGCAATTCAATATCAGGTATTTTTGCTTGTGGGATTGGTATTTGATTTTCTACACGTAAATCAGGACGCAATCCTAAATATTGCTTTTTAAATTCTTCAGATGTTAAATCTGCAAACATAGTCACTCCATATTCTCCAGTACCTTGTTCGTATGTTTGCAATCTTTCTATAATTTTAAGATTTTTTTGAAATATCTTGAAGCGATATTTCTTCTCTTTATCAGATAAATAATTTTTATTAAAATTTACAATAAAATCTTGGAACATTCTTTCATGTCTCATATTATCCGCTTGAACCAACATTTTTTGGATATAATTAGCACCTTTTAGAGATCGTTTCCTTCTTGCATCATGATCGCAAGTTATTTTAATATCTGGAGAACCTTTGTCTAACCAAGGTTGTGACCATATAGTGAATAAACATTCTTTCAGATCACTTCCCTCTTTCAATTGACAATTTTCTTTTGTTCCTTTAGGACAATCACTTACACCTAATTTTACTTTTATTTTATATAACATACCTGAAACAACTTGAGCAGATGCTTCTGTAATTTCTACTAAGATTGGTTCATTTGTACTTTCTAAATTTTGAGATAATTTAGTTACACCCAGATTTGCATATTGTACAATTTCAGGATCACTAACATTTCTATCAGAAGGTGCTCCAACTAATGCTCTTTTTTTCCTTGTAACAATATCATAAAGAGCAGGTGAATAGGATCTTTTTTTCTTATTAAAGGATAGATTTGAATCAATAATATTGTTTTGAGAATTAAATTTTTCATCTTTGTTATGCACTGATATTTCTTCCAATATAATTTCTTTTTCATTAACTAATGGCTGTTGATTATTATCATTATCATTTGTCTTAACTGGTAAATCAAAATCTTCTAAAAATTCTTCAAATTCTTTGATTTTATCTGTAAAGCTTTGAAGATTCTCTTCATCATTACTTTTATTTACAAATAATTTTACAAATGGATGTTCTGTAACAAGTGGTTCTTCATTTTTTTGAGTATTAAAATTTGAAGTACGTGTAAAATCGTCTATTAAAACACTCTTTAGGCCTTCATAAGCATTATCTTTCTGCTGCTGATTGTTATCTTTGGCTATTATATATGACTCATTTATTAAATTTTGAGCTATACTAAATTCATTATTACTAATTGTGGTGCAATTATTTTTTGTTATTTTACGACTATCATGTTGCCAAGGTTGTTCTTCAAATGTAACCAAACATGTTTTGAATGGAACATTAGATTGCAATGTACAATCTGAGGAACTTGTCAATACATTCTTTAAACAAGAGGATTCACCTACTTTAACCAGAAGTTGGTATTGTATTATGTTAGAAGAAGGTGGAACTACACGAGTTGCTTTAACAATATCAATTACTATATGTTTAAAATTATTAGATAAAATCTCATCCATTTGTTTTTCAATCTGTCTATTAAAAGCAGTGAATCCAGGTAAATCAGGATTTAAGTCATACGGGCATCCAGGACAATAATTAGAATCAGATGTTTTCACTGCTATAATTTGAGGATCATTTTGATCTCTTGTAGATTTCATTTCATGATCTGATGCAGTAGTTCCATTTTGTATAATCTGTTTATTTAAATTTTCTATAAAATCATGATTTTCATGATTTATCTCTTTGTTTTGTTCTGGCATTGCATTATCTTGAGAAGACTGAGGATACAAATATGTACATTGAATAGAGTCACTTTGTACCTGTACATTGCCAAACTCATCTTGTTTGAGATTAATTGTACATGCTTCTGTAGGACAAGATATTACAATTTCTTTACAAACAGGATTCAAATTAAATGTTAATCTATATATCACGTGTGACAATTCTTCCTAAAAAATAAAAGATCAAAATTATTTTTATTATTATAAATACGTATATTAATACATTTAAATTAATTATAAATAAACTACAAATTAATTAATTATATAAAAATAATAAAGGATAAAACTTATTTTACTTAAAAATTTCTACTTTGTTACATAAAAAGCAAATAATAACACTATACTATTATAATTTTGGATAATTACATTTTGTCCAAAATGTAATGTGAACTAATTGATATTACTTACTAATTTTTCAGCATTAATCAATTGTCCTCCTGTATATGTATGATGCGTTGGCGAATTTTCATTTAAAGAATGTAATGCAGTTTGTATCAACGAATCGTTTACACTTTGTAATGATATATTTGTAGGATTGGAGAATGCCAGAAAAAACAAATTACAACAAAATATGAACTTCGTTATAGAAAATCGTAAGTTTGCCATTGTTCTTAAAAATTCTTAACTGCGTCGTAAATACTTTCACATGAGCTTCTAACTGCTTTTAACTGCTTCTGAGTAATAAGTGATGACTAGTATGTACTAACCATTGAAGCAATGTTTATTTCATCATCATGTAGAGCTGCAAGTTACAAAGAGAAGTTATGCATTTGTTTGAAAGAATCAATATATCAAGAAATGTTTGCATTATTTACGTCATAAAGATTACTGTTATTATTATTATTATTATTATTATTATTATTATTATTATTATTATTATTATTGTTGTTGTTGTGTTTTGACTTTTAAGATTAAAGGTCACAGAATATAAAAATGAAAGAATATCACTTTACGTCTTTTGTTCGTTGCTTCTGTAATGTAAATAATATCCTTTTCAAAAGAATTAATAAATTGTACAATCGTTTGATATACTACGATATACTATTATATACCACGATATACGTTTGATATACTAAGTATAGAAAAATAATGGAATATATTGATGGAAAAACAGTTTATTTTTCTTAGAATTTATCTATTTTCTTAAATATTTAAATAAACAAAATATTCTTTTAACATATTTAATTAGCAATCGATTTCAAATTATACTGCGATTACACTGCGATGAATATTATCGATTCATATAAAAATAGACTATAAAAAAAGACCAATAAAAACAATACTATACTGTTCATTAAATATTGTATTTACGACATTTTTGTTGTTGTTATATTAAATTATTAAGATGTATGGTGAAGAAATGATGAGACAATAATCCATATACGATAGAATGGTTAATTTGAACTAACTTTAAACAATTTTTAAACATCTCGTACAGATTAAACTTTTGAATTTGGCACTTAAATTACAGCGCCAAAAAATTATTTCGAATTACTAGTATGCCATCTAGGTATATTGTTGGCATAAGGTTGACAACAGTAGTGGCCAGTGATCGTCAGTAATTTCAATTGGTCATCATCGTTTAGGTTAGAGAAGTTATTTAAACTGCTCAGGACAGCTAAAAAATGCCGAGTCAAGAAGTTGTTACTACAAAAGTAGTAGTCCATCCTTTAGTTTTATTAAGTGTGGTGGATCATTTTAATCGTATGGGAAAAATTGGAAATCAGAAAAGAGTGGTTGGTGTTCTTCTTGGTTGTTGGAGAGCGAAAGGTGTCTTAGATGTGTCAAACAGTTTTGCAGGTTAGAATTTTACATTATTATAAATATATATTTAGATTTCCCACGTTTTGTTTTTGCTATATAGCTTTCATTATGGTAGAGTGTAGTTTTAAAAAAGAAATAAGTAATCAATAATGATGTTTCAACATTTTTTCAGTACCTTTCGACGAAGATGATAAGGATAAAAGCGTGTGGTTCCTTGACCACGATTATCTTGAAAACATGTATGGAATGTTTAAAAAAGTAAATGGTAATAGATGACATGATGTATAAATAAATAAATATTAAATTATTTGCAATTATTATAAAAAATATATGTTTTAGCTCGAGAAAAAGTAGTAGGTTGGTATCACACAGGACCTAAACTACATCAAAATGATGTTGCAATCAATGAACTGATCAGAAGATACTGCCCAAATTCTGTATTAGTTATTATAGATGCTAAACCAAAAGATTTAGGTCTTCCTACTGAAGCATATCAAGCAATAGAAGAAGTACATGATGTAAGTTTACTTATATATAGAATAATAAGATAAGATAAAATTTTGAACTATCATTATTGTAAAATCTTATATTTTTTTAACAGGATGGTTCACCAACATCTAAAACATTTGAGCATATACCTAGTGAAATTGGTGCTGAAGAAGCCGAAGAAGTTGGAGTAGAGCATTTATTACGTGATATTAAGGATACAACAGTTGGTACACTTAGTCAACGTATCACAAATCAACTTCTTGGGTTGAAGGGTCTTCATGAGCAGATAAGAGAAATTAGGGATTATTTATTACAAGTACATAATTTTTTCTGTACACATTAATTTCTTATGTTCAAGTTGCAACTAAAAAAACGTTTCTTATTTCCAGGTTGGTAATGGTAAATTACCAATAAATCACCAAATTGTTTACCAATTACAAGATATATTTAATTTACTACCAGATATGACACAGAGTAGTTTTGTGGATTCATTATATGTTAAAACAAACGATCAAATGTTGGTAGTATATTTAGCAGCACTTGTCAGATCTATAGTCGCTCTTCATAATTTGATTAATAATAAGTTGACCAATCGTGATGCAGAAAAGAAAGAAATGGACAAGAAAGAAGCTAAAAAAGATGAGAAAAAAGAAGAAGATAAAAAAGATGAAAAAGAAAAAGGAAAAACTAAAAGTCAATGAATAAGAAGTGTTATATCTCCATAAAGAGAAAAATCCGTTAAAATCATTAAAGCTAAGAATAATTATTAGTTTCGCATATGTAAATAGCGATGCTTGTTTATAATTTCTACATAATGAATTTGTCTTTTGCAAAAAATCAACAGAAATGAACTATTAGATTATTATAGAATGGTGCAGTTAACCATTTTCAGGCTTTCGAAATCATCATAATTCCGTATTAATTATATCAAATAAAAATATATAGGTTCTCTTGTAAATGCCACATAAACCTTGTTATTACAATTTCAGTGTAGTATGTGACGTTATATGAAATGAAGTGGTCTATAGAAAATGTGGAAATGAAGACTAATTATAGTTGATACATGATTCACTCATACATAATTATATGCTGTTTTCCTCCAGTTGAAAAATGATCATATTAGAAAATTAATTATATGAATTACTTGAATATACAGAAACAGAATTTTTCTATGAAATTATCTAAAATGGATTTATCAAATGATTATAAATACTTTATAAACATCATAGAGACACTGTATTTTGTAGGTAATGCAATTTTTTACTTAAAATATTGGAGTCTGAATAAAATTTAAAAAAAAAAAAAAAGGAAAAAGGAAAGATCTTACGTACGTACTGACCTATTATTATTCAATATGTTCTCATATATTTATTATTTTTTAATGCTCAATTATTGACATTAAATGATTTTTGGAAATTTAAACTAAATTTACATTAAATTTTACATTTAAAGATGAAATCAACGAATTTTATTTTCATATGTCCCACTCGAGACTTGTAAACAATAATTAATAAGAGTAAATAAAAATAAATAGAAACGAGAATACTTTGATGTATACTCCTCAGTGTACGAAAGAAAACTAACGAGATAACTCGCTCGGTCAATGTAATATATCCCTTCTTGTTGATAATCGAAGTATTCAATTGAATTTAATTTATATCAATCGTGTCTAAACATCTTCGTAATGTTTTTATATATTCTGTTTAAATATTAGTTTATTGTATTCCGTGTACATTAGAGTTTGTTTACATATTTAGAGAATTATGAAAATTACAAATTATTAAAATTTGTCCGCATTGAAAGATTTCGATGTGTCTTTGTCGAAAACTATCAAAATCTACGAAAAATTCGTTTTTGTTAATATTAGTAAAAATATTGAAAACAATGTTTACAATGTCAAATGAGTCCAGATGTAATACTTGTCCGATTTTGATAAACAATCTCGTTTTAAAGACCAAGGTTTAAGCGAGGATATGACTTTCTTCGAATTTATGAATGTTTTTTTCGACAAATATAAAGCTTCTTCAAAAATTCGAAAAAGCTGTATCATCGCTTAAACTTTCATCTTTAAAATAAGACTATTCATCAAAATCGACTGTACTTACTGTTGACGTAAACCGTTATAAAACAAGGGATGATGAACGGCCTTGAATATAATTTTATGCAATAATATCTTTTTATATTTTTACATTCTTTTATATTTTCTATTTTTTTTCACATCTTTACCAGATGTTAAAAAAATAAAAAAGAGAGTATTATTTTCAAATTAGATTATATATATAACGAAACAGAATTGAAGTAATAACAAAGATCGACAAGTAGTTACTTTAACACTATCGCTATAAACTGTTCCAATAAAAGGTTCTAAATTGGTGTCATTGTAATGTTGAAAGTACCAATTAAAACGATTATCTTCAATTATTTTAACATTATCATGTGGAGTAGTTGTTTCTTTGTTGTTTAAGAATGTATATTCCAAATTTTCAATATTTCTTTGAACAGCACCAGCTACAGGATTTTCTTTTTCCTGACTTCGATTATGATCCGTAGTTTCAGCAAAATACGGAGATGGTACTTTTGTTATCGTTGGTCTACCCAAAGTACGTAAACCAGTTGTTGACACAGAAGAAGGAACTTGGCCACCTGGTGCCAGAAAAGCTGATAAAGCTGATGCTTCTGTCTTCCGGCTTGCTTGCGAAGTTCCAATAGTTTTATCTTTTAATTTATTAGTTGTTGTTGCCTTCGTTGCCATGGTTGTCATCATTGTTGTTGTAGAAGTAGATGGATAATACGTTGTAACTATATGAATATTATCTATAATAACGAACAATTTTTTTCATTAAATAACTTATAAGATAAAGATATTTTTAGTAAACAATTAGAAGCATTTGCGTAGTTCCGAAAAATTTTACCAGTAGCTTCATTTTGTGGATTAATCATTGTCATAGTTGTTTCAATTTTTTGAGCTTCCATCGTCTCAGAATTCCAGAAGGAATTTTTATCTTTCATCGTCTGTTCATCAAAATCATCTGAATTTTCATGATTATTACTAATTGTTGTCACGATTGCTTTATTAGATGGAAATGTCATTTTCACAAAATCCGTTTTTGGCGTCGTCCAGATAATTTTACTTGCGACTTCCATACGCGAATCATTAATCACTTTATATTCTTTCATATTCATTAGTAATTTATCACCTTGATTAAATTCTGTTGGAAGAGATGTTTCATTTGTTTTTAGTAAGGTTTCGTTAGAAGATAACGATGATTTAATACTTTTCGTTAAATTTAATAAAGAGTATGGCCTATAAAAAAAAAAAAAAAACAAATATTAAAATTATATTACTTCAATACAAATGACATAATATCGTTATCACAAAGTACCTATTTTCAGTTAAATTGTTCGAAAATCTTGAAGAGCCAATAATACTCGTAGTAAAACCTTCATCCTTATTTTTCGAACTTGACCGGGATTTGTTCGTTCTCGAAAAATTTTTTTCCAATTTCGATGTAGTATTAGAATGTTTCGAATTACGTTGTTCTTGTACGCGAATATAATTAGTATCCTGATCTAGATTATCTTTCGGAGGATCATTCTTCATTTGTCTTTGATCATAAAAGAGATGAGAAGAGTCGATTATCGGGACAAAACCACCCTGTCCTCGTGGTAAGGGTATGAAACCACCCCTATGAATTTCTGGTTCGGTTGGTGGAAATACTCTGTAGCGTCCTCTACCAGGTCTACCTCCTGAAATTTCTTTCCTTTCTGCCTTTCTCCCAGAATTACCCCAGAAATTAAAGTTCAAATTAGGCAGAGGTACACCGAAGAAAGTAAATCCTGAACTACTTGGCGAGGGTGGTATAATCGAGGAATTTTTTTTTATCTGACTCGTGACATTCTTCGTGTTTAAATATTTCATAGTTTCCGAATTTTGAATAGTTTTAACTGGCTGAAGAATTGTTGTTTCAGTTGACACAATTGGAAGCGAAGTAGAGACGTTCGAATGATCGCTCTTGTTATTTGAATGATGACTTAAATATTCGTAATAATCATTTTCATAAGAAACCGATGCTCTCTTGGTCGAGCTTTCTAAATTCATCCATAATGATACCGTTTCTGTGGCTCCGCTTAATCCTAAGAAAGATTTTCACTTCATTAAAATATTTCATGTTTCTACAGATAAAATGTTGATGATAATATTTGATCTTATTTGCTCACCTGAAGCAGGTGTAACATTATTGACCATTTCAGCTTCACAACCAGGATGTACCGGATCAACTAGCCTTTCATGTTGACAATCTTGACGAGACAATCTAATTTCTTTAAAGAGAGAACCATCAGCACATCTCGGACCTTCCGAGGATGCTTGTTGTAACCATCCTCTTAGCCATAACATACCGCAAGAACATGATAAAGGATTCCCTAAAATATATTGTTCTATATAATTCGATTCTAAATTCGAATTTTCATTTCTTTTAATATTAGAGTATTTATTACCATCGATGTCCAAAATAGCGATATTGGATCTTAATCTTTTAAATGCATTTTCCGAAACGGATGCCATCCGATTGCTTCTCAAACTAAGAACACGTAATCTTGGCATTTCGTCGAATGGTGAACCTTGTATTGCACAAATCCTATTATTATCCATCTAAGAAGGAAGGTAAAAGGAAAAAAATTAAAAAAGAAAAAAAAATAAAGAGAACACATATATACATATGTATAAATACAGACAATGTATAAATAATTAGTTTCACGAGAAGCAACGGAGCAGTCGTAGAGTAATTCCACGCTTCACGGAGAGATTTCACTCTTCGCGAGAAAGTATTCCCCGGTTGATGGTATTAACAAAATAGTTTTGCCTTTCTCGAAAAGGTTCGTTAAGGATAGATATTAACTTTTATTCTTACTTTTAATTCGACTAGCCATTCCATCGCAGCCAAACTGTCACTGGACACACGAGCCAAACGGTTATTACTGAGATCTAGAACTTCCAATGATTGAAGACTTTCTAAACCAGCATATTCCAAACTCGGCAAATGATTATTACTTAAATTTAGAAAGAGAAGATGAGGTACGTTGATGAACGCTTTACTGTCGATTTCTAAAATCCGATTTTCTTGGAGTTCTGCACTTTGAAGTAAAGGTAATTCGGAGAAAGCACCCCTTGGAATTGTCTAACAACAATTTTGTGAATATATAGTTATAGTTATTTAATTATAATACACATGCACACACACTTACATATTTTTGTGTATTATATATATTAATTATAAATATTTTATATGTATATAATTCTTGATATACCTGTATACGATTTTTGCCAAGTCTTATAGCCTGTAATTCAGACAATCTCCTAATTGCATTCCTCTCGATCACCCTAAGATCATTATTTTCAAGATCGATCATGGACAATCGTGGTAATCCATCAAAAGCACCCTCTCGTAACTCTCTTATTCGATTTCTAACTAGTCTTAATTCAAGCAAAGAAGACAGACTGCTCAGTGTTTCCGGTGACAGGATGTTCAGTTTGTTGAAGCTCAAGTCGAGGATTTCGAGAGCCATTAAACCGTGCAACGATCCGGGTAACTCGGTCAAAGTGTTGTGTGACGCGTACAATTCCCGAAGGTCCCTGTAATTATCAAGATGGTTACGTATCCCTCTTTATATCGAATGCTTCCAGAAACTTTCATTATAATTATTTAATTTAGAATGTACATTGAGACGAAAAAAATATATATTAGATCCATTTATTTAATATTAGAAAGTTTAATATGGTCAATAATCAGTACAGTTTCATTTTGTACAGATATATACGTGAAATACCTGTATGATATATAATGCTACTTTATGGGGACATATAAAATAGAAAATATGTGAGGCACGTTGAATAATGAACGGTAAAACAGAAGATATTATAAAGCAAGATATGCGAAGAGCTTTCTACAGAGCAATTTACTAATGACGTAACGAAGTTAATACGAGTGAAACTGCTTTCTCACCGAACTGTCACCACAAGGTGATAGTTTGTTAGCAATGTATCATCCATCAAAATGTTTCTTTCTTTTTTTTTTTGTTTCATTATTAACGACTGAGAAATAATGAATGACTTAAACGACCGATAATAAATAAACGGTATAAAAAATGAATATTCATACAAAAATTATTATATAAATAATTTTGTTTTCTTACCTTGTATTTACGAACGTGGCATGAGGAATTTGTGCAAGATTATTTCTACTAAGATCAAGCCTTTGCAATCTACTGTTCTCTTGAAATATGTCTGGTCTAAGAACTTCCAAACGATTTCCACGAATATTTAAATCCATTAAAGATCTTAACGGTCTAAAACTTCTACCATGTAACGTAACCAATCGATTATACCTCAAATCCAATTGTTCCAATTTGGATAAACCATCGAAGGTACCGTCTTCTATGACTCTAAGCGCATTGTATCCCAAGATTAACTTACGAAGATCAGTCAATTCATTCAAAGCACCAGGTGGTATTCTTTCGATTCCATTAGCACTAAGATCCAATTTTCTTAAAACTGGAAGTGCAAGATCTTGAGATGCGATCGATGGTAAAGCAACGATTCGATTCATAGGCATATGAAGGTGTTCGATATTTCTTGGCAAACCAGGCACTATTTCTAACATTCGATTCCACCCAACATCGAGTTCATATAAATTTGTTAAGTGTCTGAAAGTTAACGGATGCAAGATAGACAAGGCATTTCCAGAAATGTTCACATGTTCCAGAGCAGGTGTATTTCGGAAAGATTCTGTTTCTATCAATCCTATAGAATTACCACTTAGATCCAAACGTCTTAAATTAGGTAAATTCGCTAAAAGACGTGGTTCGATATGTCTGAAATAATTTTCGGAAAGATCCAAGCCCTGAAAATGGTATAGATCATATAAATCGCATAGTACTTCTAAGAAAATATAGTACTTTTAAAAGGATCTTACCTTAAGTGCTGGTAAATTCCAAAATGGAGCTTCCAATAAATTTGATAAAGAATTATTTCGAAGTCGAAGTTCCCGAAGTGCTGGCATCGAAGTAAACGTTTCTCTTTGTAAGAATCCTAATCGATTGTGATCCAAGTGAAATCTTTCCAAAGTAGGATGACCTCTCAATGCACCGTACGGGATTTCCTCCAATTGATTGTAACTTACATCGAGAAATTTCAATCTCGGCAAAGCTTCCAAAATCGATCGTATTTCGGCAACGTGACTGAGATCGTTGTTGATCAGCCACATTTCTTCCAATCCATTTGCAGATCTTCGAGGAAAGAATTCCGGATGTATACGATGTATCAAATTGTGATTAAGATCTACAGTCTTCAATATTGGTAAACGACGAAATGCTCCGGCAAATATTTCAGTGATAATATTACGTGATAAATAAAGACGATTCAATACAGGAAGATCAACAAATGAACCTTCCGCGAGTCTGTTAATTCGATTTCGATCGAGTCGAATCACCGAAAGCAATGGAAGATCCATGCAAGCACGACCCACCATTCCAGCGTCGATTATATTGTTACCAACGAAAGATATCTCTTTCAATTCTGAAAGATTGATCATAGTACGAGGATGAATCCAATGAATAGCACAATCCGTGATATTGATCAATTCTAAACGTGGTAAATCACGAAAGAGACCAGCTTCCAATCGAACGAGACGAGGACTACCAAAAACATGTAATTGTTCGAGATTAGGAAGATCGTGAAAGTTTCTTGGTGCTAATTCTAATAAAGCAGGCGAATTTATTTGAAGATATCGCAATTTTTGAAGACCAGAAAATTTGGGTAATCTCTTCATAACTCGACTTTGTAGGGTTATAGCTTCAAGACCTTGAAGATTTTCAAGGCTATCGACAGGCAACGAACGTAAATCAGATTCAACGACGAAGAGTTCCAACAACGAATCGTGTAAACCTTCCAACCAACCGGAGGATACTCTTTCTAAACGATTATTTCGGAGCATTAAACGCAAAACTTTTAAAGTAGCAAATGCTTTTCCTGGAAGACTAGGTAAATTATTATTCTCAAGAATCAGCTCATCGATCGGACGATCCACATAATGGCTCACTGCTTTTAATCCTTCCAACACTTTTGGTAATTCACTATGACTGCACCTATATGGAATAAAACAAAAAGAAAAATATAAAAATTATTATTATTGTCCAAGTAAATCTATGGCTCGTGATACATTATTTCTTGTTATTGTTATACCATATTTGGACCTCCGTGTCGCGAGTTGAACATCTGCACGGGAGAATTCTTTCCTGTGGTGGACATCCGTACTCCGATGGAAGCTGACCGTTGATATCAACAACGAAGTATAATATCAGATACCAGCCAACTATGAAGGCACTTTTAAGAATTTTTAATGGTCTAATCATTGCTGGCTTATACACCGCAGTCTACGAGATTAAATATCCGTCCTGCATTTTCTATAATGAGAATAAAAAAAAATTTCTTTAAAATATTTATTAATAATAGATATCATTTGTGATATCATTAATCGATTATGTTAGATATATTAATAGACGTATTATATTTGATGTACATGCACAATATAGATATACAATATACGTAGATATATATGTATAGATCTTTAAATACATACATCACGCAGTATATTTTTATAAGTATATATATATATATATATATATATATATATATATATAAAAGATACACACACACACGCACACATATGTATAGGGAGATTGAAAGATCGTGTATACGTTACGGTTAGAAACAACAAAATTGATGCTCCGTACCGTAAGCGCAAAGCCTAAAAGACCGCTAGGACAATCGTTATCCGTAATAATTGCTGTCGCACGCGAGAGTTCTCTCGTGTAAACAGCTTCGCACGAGTCACAAAATTGAAAAATCTAAAATCACGAATAAAAAATGTTTATCCTTAATATATTTATTATCCTCTTCTTTTCTTCTTTTGATAAACTCGTGATAAGCAAATGCATTCTAGATACGAAATAGACCTCAGCATCCTTTTGTTTATTAGAATGTAATTTTTCAAATACCGATCTTTAAAGAATTCAATGCGGTATCATGCAAAAGCTTTAAGGATCCTAACACATGTGTGTCTTATGTATATACATACATATGTACATAGATTTCATAACAAAACAATCGGTCGGCCTGAAAAATCGTTCAAACGTGAATACCGTAGGTGGAATGGTGTTCAATACGTCATTCGAAAAAAATTACATTCGATTTCATTAGATTTCATTTCGTTTCGTTTCGTTTGCCAGTTTCAAGAAATATTATTGTATTATAGTAAATAGCTTTAAAAAAATATCAAGATCGTACTCATATTTTTATATCACATATGGAACCAATGTATGACAATTTATCATGTTGCTTCATTTTTTATTAAATTTAAAAAATCGAAACAATATTCCAATAAGCATCATTGACTATTACTTAGCAAACAAAAAATTCCGTTCCATTAATCATCATTGTAATAGCACATAATCTCGATCAAACGATCAGGATTACGAGGGAAAGTGATTTCTTCTACTTCCTGCGTTATCCTTTTTCTCCTTCTTTTCCTCCTCAGCAACTCATGGCACTTCTCTTTCCCTCTTACTCTCACTCTTCCTTGTGTATATCCTTTGTCAGTATTTTTTTATTTTGATTTATCATGATTATGATTAAAAAATATTGTACGTTTTGATAAAAGGAGAATAGGTATCGTTGGTAAAATTAATGATTATGTTTTTATATTGTCTTTTTACAATTTTCTTTTTCTTTCGAAATGAATCTTTCCCTTCTTTCTCTAATTTTATTTTATTTATTTATTTATTTATTTATGTTTTTTTTGTTTGTAGAAATAAAACTAATTTCTATACCTTTTGTTTCGGCAAGATTTGCCGAAACAGTTTTCTCTTGTGTATCCCTCTTGTAAATGTTAAAAGATCAACAATAATTCACTTGTGTTCTCGTCAGGATATTCCTTAAAAAAAATTATCAAAAATGTTAACTAACAGTAAACGTTTAGTTAATGGCTAAATTACTAGCCTAGATTAATGAATTTTTTTTTTTTTTAATTTTTTATAAAACGAAAGGAGATAGACCGGTCCGGTAAAAGCGAGTCCGAGGGAAGAACGATGACTGAGGCGCGTGGGTGAAGGTAGTCGAGATACAAGAGTATTGCGAAGTACGTGTCCAGACACCGTGAAGGAACGCTTCCAGGAAATTCTCCCCTTTTTTCACGGATCTCTCCGTCAATGCGTTGATCCGTTTTCTCAAAACGAAATATTTGATATAATCTTCTATCGATCATTAGATTCGACTCATTTCTGAAGTCTGAATATAAGAATACAACCTGGAGTGCAGTTTAGAAATTATGTGCAAAAAATACCTAATTCTGAATATAATATTATACTATTTCAAATATACGATATAAACATCATGCAACAAATATATAACTCTAACTATGAACTAATGTTATGCTAATGTTATACTATTTCCTATATATGTATATGCGTATATTTACAATTTTGAATTGGACTTGCTATTTAAAATTATTATTTAAAATTTTTACTAATAATCGCTTAATTACCAATACATGATCGCTGATAACATAGCACAAATATTTATCGATATATTGATGAGTATGTTAATAGTAAGCTTTTTTAAAATGCAAATTTATATTATCAAAAAAAAAAAAAAAAGAATTATACGCAACTATTTTTATAATTTGATCATCTATAGTATTGTCGCACAAGGATAAACTCATTATCGTTAAAAAAATGCATATTTTGTGTTTTAAAATTTTATCGAATAATCAGTTAAATTTTCACAACAATAAATTCGTTAGATTTATTTGACAAAATTTGTATCTATTATTGATACGTTCGATTTAATTTATTATTTCTTTTCAATCAAAACTCGATAAACATTCACTTGCATACGATAGTTCCTATTAGCATGCAAGATATTTAACAACTGGTTTTTAATCATACGATCGATAAGATCTCGTTTAATGTGTTTGAATCATTATCATGATCAATCATCATAGGTAAGCCAAGCCTTGGGAAAAATTAAAAAAACAAAATAGAAAAAATTAAAAAAGAAATACAAGAAAAAACGCATGATTTATGCATATTTATCTTAAGTATGTAATAAATACTGAAGTATATAACTTCTTGTAAATATACTAATTACAAATCACAATCTTATAAATATACTAATATTATTATTATACATCTTTCTATTTATGTTATTTATAAATTTATATAATGTTTATAGAAATATCTGTAAAATCATAGAATATTATAGATCAATGATTTCAATATAATTATCTGTGAATAGATATACAAGATCCACATAACATTTATGATATAAAAATTCTTCAAAAATATACACGAGTGATTTACACCTTTTGAATGAGATTAAAATAAAAGAAAGAAAAACTACAAAGAAGAGTATATGAAAGTGAGCAAAAGAGAAAATGAAGAAGATATATATGGGTAACGGGATAAAAACAAGAAATTCTGGTGTATATCTTCCAACAGGTTTCTGATATAGTAAAGCACAAGGTATATAATTATGCGAACATTCCTTGCTTGTTTATCAGTTTCGAGTGGAAAGAAGAAAAACTGGAGCCGAGGAGACTCTTCTTCTAATAGTTGCACAAAACTTGTTTCTTCCGTGAGATACGTATCGAATGACAATGGTGAAGGATTTTCTTTAAGAAGAAAGGAAAAAAAAAGTACAATAGTAAAAAGTACGAACAAGAATATGTTCGCTAGAAATTTGAGAGGATTGTCTTGTATTTTCAAAAGCCTAACGAGGAACAGTTTTATCATCTCGCCTAATAATCTTTATCGTAACGTTTGCAATAATAAAGGTGTACCAAGGATACTCATAACAGGTTAGATTTATTGATCATGTATGATCTATTTACGACGATTGATAGAAAAATTATTATGTGCTTATTTATATTAGTGACGATCTAACAGGTGGTCTTGGACAATTAGGTACAGAATGTGCCAAATTACTACGCAAGAATTACGGAAGTGATAATGTGATTCTTTCGGATATCATCAAACCAACAGACGAGAATCTAGCTAACGGGCCATTCATATTCGCAGACATACTTGATTTTAAAAATCTTCAAAAGATCGTCGTTGATTATCGGATCGATTGGCTCATTCATTTCAGTGCTCTTCTTAGTGCCGTAGGGGAACAGAACGTTCCTTTGGCTGTGAGGGTCAACATCGAAGGTTGTTAAGAATACTTCCTCCTCTAATTTAACTCTCTTTTTCTTCTGAAGTATTATAATGACAGCTATGCGAGTGATACATATCGCATAATAGGACATATGTATATGATTGACTGGCATGACTTGTACTTGGTCAGATATGTACGTTCAAGAAGAGAACAAAAACGGATCTTCATCGTCTACTAACGACTACAATTCAGTGAAATCGAATGCCGTGGTAACGAGCGAATCTGTCGTTACGTTCACGATCGTATCGTTCTGGTTACGAAAGAGAGACTACGAGAGAAAGTAAATTGGCCACGCTCGGAGTTTGATCATCTTTTTCTTTTTTTACATATCGTTAATTTAATAATTTTATATTAATAAAATATATTAGATTTCTTTTCTTTTGACTATACACCAATACATACACCAAAGAGACACATACATGTTACTACTTCACAGAATTTTAATCTTCCTTCCCTCGCTTCGTCTTTGCTTGATGAGAATGAAGGAAACAGACTATTATATTTCGTTGCATTGTTTTCAGGTATGCATAATGTTATTGAATTGGCCAAACAATATAAATTAAGAATTTTCATACCTTCAACGATTGGTGCATTCGGGCCGGATTCACCAAGAAATCCAACACCAAACATTACGATTCAACGACCTCGTACCATTTATGGCGTTAGCAAAGTTCATGCTGAACTTTTGGGGGAATATTATCATCACAGATTCAATTTAGATTTTCGATGTCTTAGATTTCCAGGAGTGATCAGTTGCGATCCACCTGGAGGCGGTGTTACTGGTATGTATAAAACAATGAAAATACTTCGATCAGGATCTAAAGAATACACTATAAAAAGAGACGCATACAAAATTACACGAAAACTGGTATTCGTTCCGACAACGATTTCTTCCGTGCGACACATATAGAATAAAGAGATCTTTAATGGATGCCATTAGGGGCCGCAATAAGTACGTTTTTTGCGAAGAAGTAGAGCGTGATCTTTACCATGATTATAAATGCGCGATGGTGCAACCAATCCTTCGATGGTTGCAGTGGTACCAACGATCTCTCTATCTCTACAATTGTATCCTCATCTTTTTTTTCTCTTTTTGTGCTTTCCATAAACTAGAATAGGAAAAAATATTAAAAATAATAACAAGCTTATAACTTCTATTAAATGCTTTCTTCCTTTTCACTTTCATCTTATTATATATATTTACAGATTATGCAGTAGCTGTTTTTCACGAAGGCCTGTTAAACAAAAAATATGAGTGTTATTTAGAGCCTTGCACGCGATTACCGATGATGTACATCGAGGATTGTCTTTCGGCACTCTTTCAATTTTTAAATACTCCAAATGAAAAGCTAAAAAGACGTGTATACAACGTTACTGCTATGAGCTTTACACCAGAGGAACTCTTTAGTGAGATCATGAAACATGTTCCAAACTTGCAAATTACTTATAAACCGGATAGTCGACAACACATTGGTAAGACTAAGGATATCATATTATTAAAATTATGTATAAATACCTTTATCAAAACTTGCTAAATATCGTTTTGTTTCTTTATCATATATATATATATATATATATAGTCGTCCTATTTTTAGCGGAAAATTGGCCACAAGTTTTTGACGATAGTGAGGCACGAAAGGATTGGGGATGGCAAAATAAATACGATTTAGCTAAACTCGTAAACGCAATGATACGAGATGTTAGTACACACTTTTTGCCAAAATATCGTCTAAAGGAAGTCAACAGCTATGTATAATATACTATACATTAGAGAAAAATTCTAATAAAGGTATACAGTAAAAATAATTATTTATTTTGCACACGCATGAGATGTAAAAAAAACATTACAAGAATAATCATAATCTAAAAAGGAAAAAATAACTATATTATTATAGATCCCACTATACACAGAAATTGCTTCTTACCTTAATTAATTTAATCATCCATTAATTCTGCAATTTCATCATCATTTAATAATTTTTCGATATTTATCGGTTTAGTTTTGTGAATGGTTCTTAATGGGGTCGTATGTATTTTTTCCGTTCTTCTAGATGGTGTAGAAAATTGCTCACTGTTTCTGGAAGGTGTAAGATTACCTATTTCGTTTCTTCGTGGAGTAACCGTCAATCTTTCTGATTTTATATTTGTTACTTGTAATGAACTATCCATATCAACATCTATACAATAAAAGAATTAACTTCTATTATTTCTATAATTTCTATTAAAGTTTTTTTTTGGACATAATTAACTCTTCATTTACCTGTAACGTCATTAGTTTTGTTCATTATTTTATAACTTTCTGCAAAATATCCATTTGGATGAATAATCGGTTGTTCTGGTAATTGTTTATGTAATGTCTGAAAATGCCTTGTACATGCCAATGAATAATGTCCTTCTTTCGCTAGTTCGACTATCTCTTTTGTATCTATAATAATGCTTTCTCCTTAATTTTACATGTCTAAATGTATTTCTTTTCCAAGATTTTATAAATAAATAAATATACCAAAATCGGAGATGCCATAAGCAGATAGTTTTTGTTTCAACGAATTCTGATCCATATGCCTATATGGGCAACCATGATATTCTCCAGGACCAATGGAATTACTTATTATTTTATTACAACCAAGTGGTGTATAATTTGTTTGCTTTCCCTCTTTCCCATATATATGTCTGATACTATATGCATATTGCTTTTCAAATTTATCTGAATCTATTTTTTGGGAAAATGCTTCCCTCCAAAATTGCAATGCATCTTCTAAAGATACACCTATTCCTTTAAGAAATAGACCATATTGAATACGTCCAGAATTTTTTAAATGGTGATTGACATGTAATGCTTCATGAAGAGATCTCATGCACAATGGATAAGATATTCTTGATAACTATAAGCAAAAAAATAAAATAAAAAATTTTTAAACACACACTTTGTAAATATATTGCACATTACTTACTTTCTCTATTTTTTCAATTGGAGTATTTGTGGTTGACCAAACTACTCGAGCCATTCCAGAAAAGGTACCAGGTAGGGCATTAATATAGCTTATCACTCTTTCATCATCAGAGGCATTTAAAAGACACTCTTTTGCGTCCTATTCAACGCCACAATAAACAAAGATAATTAATATAAAAATTTATATAGTTAAAAGAAAGTAGAGAATACCAAGTCAGACCTCTATTCCTGCAATTAGTTTTTGCTTGAAATATGAAATACATAAGGAAATCAGATCGTTTCGTGGAACGTATGCTATTCCATCTTCAAGATATACTTTACGTGCTTTAACAAGATCAATTACTTTCTGAAATGGTACTTTATAGAAATCAATTGTATCTATATTTGTAACTTTGTAAGTAGACGTTTGAAGGTCTTCTCGAATTCTTTCTTTTTCTTCATAAGATATCTATAAAAAAAACCTTAATGTATTGTTCATTCATAAATATATATATAAGATCACTTAACAATGAAATTCATATGACAAAGTCATAGATAAGTTTTTCAAAAAAAAAAAAAAAACATACATGTTTACAATCAAGCTTATGCATAGCTAGAAACTGGTCAACACCTTCTTTATCCAAAGAAGAAAATCTGATTTTGAATAATTGTATCTCTTGATTTATAAACCATTTTGCTTGATCTTTGTCCTTGCAATATGCCAATCTCAGAATATAATGTGATATATTATCTTTTCTTCTGGCTTGAAGATCAGTTTCTGTATCAGACTTACAACCAATTCCATATATTAAATTTACATAATATTTGAGACCATCCTTTTTCAAACTATCCCTTAAACTCTCTTTACGCGCTTCTACCGTTTTAAGGTCATTTCGTAATGAAATATTTTCAACCAAGCGAAGTACTAAAATAATGTTTGAATATTGATTTATTAAATGAACAGCTGTATAAAAATGATAAAATTTACCTTTTAACCTATCGAGACTTAGCTCCTGAAATTCAATTAAAGATATTTCACCTGAAGGTGGAACATCATATACTTGCAAATCATGTGGATAAGACGCCTTTAAGGTTTTTATTTCGTTTTTAATCGTACAATGTTTCAAAGCAAAATCCATTTTGTGTGCGATTTAAAATTAACTAATTCTAATAATTAATTATTATTTAAACGATGTCGATGTTCTTACTTAAAAGTATTCTTAAGAATATGTATCACTCTCATTATACATATTAATATATAATGAATACTGACGTAGTTAAAAAATAATTATATTCTTTATAAATATTTACAACTTTAGAATATATAAAAAAATATGCATATTCTTCGACTTTCTCTACAAAAACATTTATCCTAATACCCACATCGATAATTTTCCACCATCTTGCTAATTTTCCCGCTATATTTTCCCGCTACAATTTAAAAAGGCTGTTTTCCAATTAAATCATCGCAAGTATCAGAAGGCAAAACCTTTATATCAACCTTTACTTATCGCGAACATAATAAATCCCAAAAAAAATTTTATTCGCCATATAATTTCTGTCGATTTAAGTGATAGGTCGTACGACAAACATCTAATCATAGATTTTTTAACAAAAAAATAGAGATCTCTCTCTTTAAATACATGCCATAAATTCTTACGGTGACTTTATCTATTTGTTATCGTGAATATTTGCTCTTATATATTGCTCATGTTTACTAATCAGTTTAAAAGAACGTTCTTTACGTGTTCTTAACAGTTCTTAGTAAATTCACAAAGGACATAATGACATCGACTCAAGTAAGTACTCATTAACATGTGATATTTTTTTTTCTTTTTTTTATATTTTTTGATTTTACAATATATATATATACATCCCTCTACATCACACACACACACACTAATTTATTTTATTAGTTACTAATTGCTTTTTACCTCCTTTGTATACGTGTTTAAAAACATATTTTATTTTTACAGTTAGAGAAGGTTATAAATACCTACAAATTATTAGCAAAAAGTTCTGTATTGAATTCAGCTAAAATTATCGGTGTTACAAAGGATAATATATTTATACAAAGTACATGGTCTCAAAGAAATCTAGAAAGAAGAACAAATCAACGTTTTATACAAAATCATATCCTGAATAAAAAACTTCAACTTATATCACAAAGTTTTCCAATCGATATTACAGGAGAGTATGTATCATCTCTTTTATAGTATTTCTTTTTTAATTGCTACTTATTTTTCATTATAAAAATTATATAATTTTTTTCTTTATATAAAGACTTGCATCAGCTTCTACAGAAGATGAACAATTTAAAGCTATATTAAGAACTAGTACCATTGATAATACTCCAAGGCAGTTCCTTGAAATTTGGACCAAAGAACGACTTCTTAAAAACTATGATTTAGCAGCTTTAGATGTACATGGTGATGTTTATACAGATTGTAAGAGAAAACATTTTTAATTTTCTTAAATTATATTCTTTATTATAAAAAATTTCAGCTTATAATTTTTTGCATAATTATTACAGCTGAATTTGGTACCTTTGAATGGTCTCCAGATAAAACCAAAGTGCTATATATTGCAGAGAAAAAGGTACCAAAATCTGAAGCATTCTATAAACAAAAGTCTCTGGATAAAAAAGATAAAGAAAAGAAAGAAGAAGATGGAATAGTACCTGTAAGATATGTTAATATCTTTTGAATTATTTCCAAGCTATTGATATTATTAAAAAAAAAATTTTATTGATAGGGCAATGAATATATTTATAAGCCTCATTGGGGAGAGCAATTAGTAGGTAAACACCGTCCTACCGTTGTAATACTCGATATAACAACAGATGTAATCACAACATTATCAGAAATACCAGATAAATTCTCTCCTGGGCAATTGCAGTGGATGAAGGATTCTAAATCTATAATCGGTGTAGTTTGGAAGCATGAACCAAGACGTTTAGGACTTGTTGCATGCACAAATAGACGCTCCTGGATTTTTATTATATATAATGGAAATTTTCGTAAGAAATATTTATATTTTTATAGTCTGTAAAGCAATGATAATTATATAACGGACATTCAAGTATATTAAATTTTTCAGATCTACTATCTAGAGATGGGTGTGCAGTACGATCACCTAGAATTAGCCCAGATGGAAAACATCTTGTCTGGTTAGAAAGAAATGCTGGTGGGCCACATCACAATGTTCATAGGCTTATGTATCTTGATCTTGAATTTACTGAAAAAAAAGTACGTCATATTTTTTATTTATTTATAAAACAAAGAAGTGACTTTTTTTGAAGTATTTCCTTTCTTTCTTTTTAGTCTGATGTACTTGTTGATATTGTTGATACCAATACAATTATTAATAATGGAAAAGTATTTTATGGTTTATATGGTCGATTACCACAACGTTGTTGGAGCGAAGACTGTCAATATTTGTTTTTGAGTACACCTCAGCAAACAAATATACGTTCTTATATAATCGATATAAGTAAGAGATACTATATTTATCAATATATATCGTATAGTTTTGATAATACTAATTGGATACATTTTATACAGAAAATAAAACTATGACTGAGATACAAAATGACGAAAGTTCTCTCAGCATCTTAGATGTAAGAAATGGTATAATTGCATTTTTACAAACATCTCTTTTAACACCACCAAGTCTTTGTGTAGGACATTTGAATCCTATAACAATAAGTGATGGAAATATTGCTAGAGTCAACGTCACTACTCCATTACAAATTGATGGTTTTGAGTCACTTATGTACGAACATACGTTTTATGAGTACGATAGTAATGAAGATGTCAGTAAGTATTATAATCATATATACGAGGAAATAAATGATTTACATAATTAAATTTAAATGTTTACAATTCGTTTTTCTTAAATTACAATAACTCTAAGTATATTATTTCAGAATCATTTAATTTTACCTATTTTGGACCAAAAGGTGGAATTGATAAATCAATACCATTAATAGTAGCACCACATGGAGGTCCACATTCTAATTTTACTAATTCTTTCTCCTTCGATTATTCTTTGTTTGCACTCATAGGTAAATAACAAATTTTCCTTTTATGTCTATATTCTTCTCTATTATTTTGCACTAATATTAAATAAACAATCAAGGTCTGGGAGTGTTACAAGTTAATTATCGTGGTTCTACTGGAATGGGTTCCAAAAATGTAGAATATCTTCAAGGAAAAGTAGGCAATGTAGATGCAAAAGATTGTGTTACTGCCACTAAAGAAGCTTTACTTAAATACCCATGGCTTAGTCCTTCGCACGTGGGACTTTGTGGTGGTTCTCATGGTGGATTTTTAGTAGCACATTTAAGTGCTCAATATGCAGTAAGAAACAAAGCCATTAAACCTGTTTAGCAACAAAATATGTAATATAATAACATGAACATATAATTTTATATTAAATAATATTTTATATATAATGTAATCATTATTGTCAACATATTTCAGGACCTATATAAAGTTGCTGTTGCAAGAAATCCAGTAATTGATATTGCTGCTATGTTCACCATTTCGGATATCCCAGATTGGTAAAAAAACTATCGTATTATCAATTTTGCTTATTGTTAATCGTCCAATTTGTATTTCAGTCGCAATACTTTAACTGTGGAAGAGAAACTTGCATATCACCATAATGTGTAAGCTTAATTGTTAACTAAAATACTATAAAGTCGATAACATTATAATTAAAAGTAGACTGAAATGCAGTATTATTGAACGCAAAATTCAAAGTGGTGTTGAATATATATTTTATTATGTTTATACTATAAGAATCTTTATTTAGGTGCGCAGCTGTAATAAATGTGCCTTATGATGCAACTGAATCATACAGCGCGACAAAGTTAGGATGCATTGAAATGTTTATAAAAATG
Source organism: Vespula pensylvanica (assembly GCF_014466175.1). Taxonomy (NCBI): domain Eukaryota; kingdom Metazoa; phylum Arthropoda; class Insecta; order Hymenoptera; family Vespidae; genus Vespula; species Vespula pensylvanica. The sequence continues at coordinate 6,564,387 of NC_057694.1, forward strand.
TTTAGTTGTTCACCTATTGTTCATGTCGATAAAGTTAAGGCCCCTACTCTCATATGCATTGGCACAAATGACCTGCGAGTTCCACCGTCGCAAGGAAAGCTCTGGTATCACCGTCTTAAAGCTAATAACGTCAAGACTAAGTAAGTAAACGTAACTAAATCAAATAATATTGGATATACTAAGATTTAGCTATCATAATAAGTATATAAATAAATACTCGCGGAAGGAGTTTCAAATCACGCGAAAAATTTTTTCGCGGAGCCTATGGATATAATTTAACAATATGTTTTTAAATTATCAGAATGCTTGTATATGAAGACAATCATCAGTTGGGATCAGGTAATGCTGAAATGGATTCTCTTATCAATGTTTGCTTGTGGATGATTGAACACAACAGTATCGAAAAAGATGATGACTCTAAAAAATTATAAAAAAATATATATAATGACAAAAATATATAATAACAAAAATATTTGTACATGATGAATTTTTATTCATTATTTTTGTGATAATAAACAAAATACGTAAAACGTAACACATGTATTATGAATCTTTGTTTTAAGTGTTTAATACTTGTGTCACTACCTTATATATATATAAGGATATATATTTACAAAATTTCATTATACAAATTCATTACAAATGGTTTACACGCACACGTACATACGCGTTTGCGTTAAGGCCTATATTATCGACAGAGATTATATTTTTATAGTGCTTATTCTATCAATACTTTTATTAATCATTGATCGCAAAATAAATAACAGTAAAATAAAAGGATAATATTGAAATAAACTATATTTGTTCATTATAAATATTAGTGGCAATGTTCGTATTAAATGTTGATATAAAAACCAATATAACATTAGGAAAAATGTCATGGCTCAGAAGTAAAAAAAAGTTACAATTACTTATATTATAATTCTTAATAGAAATACACTTTCTAGATAATATAAATTTTGAGTAACATCAAGATTTTCATACAAAATTTTTTTAAAGAAATAATGCTGTATTTTCAGATAGAAAACAAGATGTATCAAAATATTAAATATAAAATTGATTTCCTTATGACTACCTTACTAATCATTCTAATTGACACATTTTAGAAAATATGCTGCACCTCCTTAATAAAATAAAAAGTATTGTTAATGTTGCCACATTGTAGCATTAAATACATTATTTCTTGAAAAAACTTATTTTTTACTTAATACATACATACATTTTTAATTTCTTAATAAAAAAGAAAGAAAAAAAAGGCTATGGATACGTATATGTATAAACCATATCAGAAATATGTCATAAAAATTATACAAAATGTAGTATAAAGTTATGAATTTTAATACTCATATTAAAAACATGAAAAAAGAATTAAGCAGAAATTTGTACTTCATTTTTTTTTGTTCATTTTAATTCTAAGATTTAATCTTAGATTTTTTTAAGACGTATTTCTGATTTTAACTTTTTTTTTTATATGCTTGTACATATACATTGTTTAAGAAGCAGCATCACCTAATTAAAACATTAAGCAATATACTGCAAAAAATTAAAGGTTATCATTGATAACTTACATTTACTGCATAGTAGAATTATTCTGTTCTGGAAATAAGGAATCATAACTAGGTGGAAGATCTTTATCTAACACAGGAGGTGGTACAACCACTTCTAACATTGGAGCTGTTGGAACTTGGGGGTTACTAGTGCTTCCAGATTCTTGTCCACCTGATCTAGATAATGATGAGTGTGCACTTGGACCAGCACAATCGGAAGACCAAAAGAGTAAATCTTTTTTTTTACATGCCCATATGCAAACACCAAAAAGAATTGTACACAAAATTATTGTCGTCACAGCACCTACTGTTACTTTTGTTCCAGTATTGTTAATGATGTCATTGGCATTTGAACAAGTTGCCTCATCTTGACAGATGTTTGGTGCACAATTTTGATATCCATCACAAAAGTAATCTTGTAAAATACATGAATCAAAAGGTATTGCTGTATAGTTTATCAAAATGTTGCCCTTGCATTCTATAAATGAAATTAATGAAATAGATCTTTATTCTTGTACTCTAATAATATATTAAATATAATTATATTATCACATTTAATATGATAAATATTTTAAACCTACTTTTATACGGCGTATAAACAATACTGAGAGTAGGAACTTTTTCTGGGAATAGATATCCCTTTTTGGCAATAAATATTGTAGTTTCTAATTTGCCACCTATATCAAATTCTGCATATGTACTTCCAGAAAAAAAAGATCCAAGTTCATAAGTGCTATTTTCTGGTTCAGGGACTGGATAATATTTAGTTGTATTACGATCAAAATTTCCACAAAACTTTTGTGTTTCTTGTCTGTCGCTTCTCTTAAACTAGAAATACACACATTTTAATTAGCGAGTCAATCAATGACTGAATAATTTCTTCTTCAAAAATATATTTACCTGTACATAATCTACACACTCTGTTTTATTACGTCTGAATGTCATTTTTTGTATGACACCGAACAAGCCATCTCCTTTATTAGCTTTAATAACAAATTTACAATGCGTATCAGCATTGATTCCACGATCGAGTGTAATCTTAACTATAACTGCTATATCTTTGTTCTGTTTATTTGATCCAATTGTATGACAGTCCTTCCCATGTTCTATATCATCTAAATGAGTCAAAGAGGTTATATAAAAAATATATATAATTTTACTAGGTAAATTTATCACACAATATATAACTTACATTCGATATATTTTGAATAATGTGTACATGATCCTAAATCGATTAGAAATGTTGTCAAAAATATAAAGTATATAAATCTTGTAACATCTTGGTCCATTTTGTATCAACGGCCATAAACTATAATTCAATAAAATCGTATTGTAAAAAGTAAGATCTGAAAACTGTTAACTTTTATACTATAAAGTTAAATTAAAGTATTTCATCAGTGGCATTGGTTACCAACTGAGTATATATTTTATTTTATTTTATAAAAATAACACCATTATTAATGGAAAAAGAAAAGCTTTGTTCATTATTAGTTATATAAATTCAATTCTAAAAAAAACAAAGTATTCACAATTTTTATGCATTGGAATAACACGAAACAACATAAATCAATCAAACGCGAGACAGTAGTGTTAACACAATATAACCCATGTCATAGATTAGATAGTTTACTTTAGGTTGAATACTCGGCTACTAAAATAGAATGTAAACGTGGCTAGCTTCTCTTTTCACGTATGCGTTCGAATTTTTATCTGATATTAACTGTCAAGAATAATTCAATTCTGATCGCATTTTGTATTAAAAGATGTTGTATAAGGTAAATAATTTAGATAAATAATCCCTATGTATATTACTGATTTGTAAGATATTACTCTTTAAAAATTGCTAATATATAAAGGTTTTGTAAGTGATATTTTCATTTTATAATAATATTAGACCATTCAAAAAATACTCCAGATATTTTATTAGCAATTTATTTTTTTATTAGATCTATATGATAAAAAAATGTTGCTAGATTCTCTCAAATAAAATTTATTCGTGTGAAACTAATTTATTATTAACATCGAAATATAATAATAATAATTATTTTTCTTTCCAGATAAAATATAAAATATGATAAAAGAAAAGCCAAGGAAAAATCAATGATTTACGAGGATTACACTTACATTAATAATAATAATGAGTAAGTTGCAACAATGTAAGTATTATAATATACAATTTACAATATGTTTATTACAAATGTATGATACAAAATCATATAAATTTAAGATTAATGTCTATTCATTTCCAATATTGTTTTCAGTTAATGGACAAACACTAAAATATGTCAGTTTAGTTACACTGACTCTTCAAAATGCATTGGTTGGACTTAGTATGCGTTATGCGCGGACTAGATCTGGAGATCTCTTCTTATCATCCACAGGTAAATAATATAAATACGCATTAAAATATTCATGACATAAAAATCATTTTGCTGAATTATATACTTCTATAATATATAATTTTCATAGCCGTTGTTATGTCAGAGTTTTTAAAACTGTTGACATGCTTGGTTTTGGTTTATATTGAAGAAGGTGAATTATTCAAATTTTATAATGCCTTGAAACAAACCATTATAAAAGAACCTGTAGATACTTTAAAAGTATGCGTACCATCAATTTTATATATCATACAAAATAATTTACTTTATGTGTCGGCATCAAATTTAGATGCAGCAACATATCAGGTAAAAATATTTTATTATAAATTTCTCATATTTTCCTTTCATTAATTTATTTATAGTTTATTGCGTTTTAGGTGACTTATCAACTCAAGATTCTTACAACAGCTTTTTTTGCTGTAGTAATTCTTCGAAGATCATTGAGAAAGTCTCAATGGAGCGCGTTAATACTTTTAGTTATAGGAGTAGTATTAGTACAATTAGCACAAAGTGGAACAGTTACATTACCATCAGGTATACAACAAAATCACTTACTTGGCTTCACAGCAGCCTTAAGTGCATGCTTTTTATCAGGTTTTGCAGGCATATATTTTGAAAAAATTCTTAAAGGATCTGACATTTCTGTCTGGATGAGAAATGTTCAATTGAGTTTATTATCCTTACCCTTTGGGTTAGCTACCTGTTTTTTAAATGATGGTGATGTTATTAGAAAACAAGGCTTTTTTTTTGGTTATGACTCATTCATTTACTACTTAGTAGTACTTCAAGCAGGCGGTGGACTCATTGTTGCTTTGGTAGTAAAGTATGCAGATAATATACTTAAGGGATTTGCCACTTCTTTGGCTATCATAATTTCATGCATAGCTTCTATTTATTTATTTGATTTTCATTTAACATTTCAATTTTCTTTTGGTGCACTTTTAGTAATTTGTTCAATATTTTTATATAGTTATCAACCTAAAACAACTATTGATAAACATTCTTCTATAGAGAAATCTGATGTATGATATAATTGTCATTTTTTTTACTTAAAAAGAAAGTTCATATTTATGTGAATATTTTATGTGAATAATCATTGCTGTAAACATGAATTATGTAAACATATTCAAATTATTTTTTTGCAATATAAATAATCAAATCAAATATATCAAAGATTTTATGACTTCGGCAAAGATTAACAAATTATGAGATTTTAATAAAATTAGTTAATTTTCGTAATTGGTATATTTTTATAGAAAAATATAATAAATATATAAGAACATAAAAAAGTAAAATCCAACTTATACTACATAGTATATTATTACAAATCTTATATAAATCTTATATATATGCCTAAGTGTAATAAATAGACTTGATTAAATTATAAAGATGATAAATCCTTATGAATTATGGTCATGGCCTTGAGTTTTTGACATCATCTATCATTGCCCAAAATGTAAACTATTTTTCTGTATTAAGAATCGAGCGAATCGTATTTAGAAAATCTTTGTAATGCAGAATACAAGTTCATCTTTAAAAATCATGTTCTATTTTTAAGATAATTAAATCGAAAAGTCAAATTTTTTATACATGGTACTTTTTATATGTAATCTCATTTTATGCGGTTAGAAAAAAATGTTATATTTATAGAAATTATTTTATATCGATAAGTAAGAAATTCTTACTTAATAGTAATACATTTTAAACCAATTAAAAAAAAAAAAAAAATAGTTGGAGAATTGATAATTGTATTTCTATTAAATTTTTTGTGTTCATAGTAATGAAAAATAAAAATTTTTACAACATACATTGAATTTCCCTTTAGATATTTACTTCACAAATAATTTTACTATATTGTTAATCAATTAAAGAAGTTTGATATCAAAGATCAAAAAACATATACAAAGAGGTATTGGAACATTCAGTAATTATTGAATGTTCTGATAGGAATTCTATTATAATTTTTAATTATAAAAGTTTAATTATAAAAGTACTTCGTTCAAATTGCGTGCACTCGTTTGAAAATCAGTGAGGCCACAACGCACATTGCAAATCTGTCTCTCTCTTTTTAACCTTTCTAACATATCCGTTCGGTGTCATCTCAACTATGATATATACATATAAACAACCACTATAATTGTACGTACTACGCACAAATGAAATTAAATATTCAGAGACGAAAAAGAATATCTCGTTAGTACATACATTCGAAGTAAATATATAAAAATTCACAAAGAAGTTGAATGTTAAAAAGATGTATTATAACATCAAAGCAAATAATATCGAAGATATCAAGTTTTAAAACGCAGTAGAATTTATAATGCACGGTTCGAAATTTATATATCGATTCAATACTGATCGATCGTTATCATCGTTTTAATCAACGAGTACTGTTTCCTTCGCTTATTTTCTTTCTATTTTTTTCCTAATAAAATTAAAGAGATCTAAAACGAAAGAGTTAAAAACGCGCCACGCTTGAACCCATTGTGTGAAGGTTATAGTTCGTTGTATTGGTAGCAGTGGGACCTAACCTTTCAGAAGCGTAGCAGCAGGATCGCGAGTGTACGCGATTTTTGAGGAAGTACAAAAGAAGTTTTCCTGTTTTACGATCGCACGCTTCTTCACGGTTTCGTAGATCACGCGATACACAGGAATCAAAGAGGTTTAAAAAGAAAGGAAAAAAATCAAAGTGGAGACGAGGAAGGTGTCCTCCACGTCTCTATAGTACCCTGACGACACTTCCTACCCTGGCCACTGCATTTTCACGAAAGCTTCCTCGTCGTTCCTGACTGTTATGCGGTGGTGAACATTGACTGGTGAGAGATAGAGATAGAATCTGGGAGAGAGAGAAGAAAAAAGAAAAATTGCGTAAAGAAAAAGAG